>NW_020953525.1:0-10161 GCF_900497805.2 Vombatus ursinus | reverse complement strand
TCTTTCTTTCTTTCTTTCTTTCTTTCTTTCTTTCTTTCTTTCTTTCTCTCTCTCTTTTTTCTTTCATTCTTTTTTTTATTCAAATCTTCTTGTACAAAATGACTAATATGGAAATGTTTTACATGATTGCACATGTATAACCTATATCTGATTGCTTGTACTATCTCAGGGAAGGGTGAGAGAGGGAGGGAAGGAAGGATAGAATTTGGAGCTCAAAACTTGAAAAAAAACAAGTGTTAAAATTTTTTTAACATGTAATTGGGGAAAATATGTTATATTTTTAAAAAAGAAAAATAAACAATGGGACTAAGAAAAAAAATAACACCAACCTTTCAGAGTGATTTTGAGGATCAAATGAGATAATTTTTGTAAAGTGCTTTGCAAACCTTGAAGCTCTTAGTGCTGTCATAATCATCATCATCACCATTGTTATCATCATCATCCATAAATATTTATTAGACCAAATCCATGGCTGTGGCATTGCTCCCAGCTTGTCAAGGGGCTCAAATACTGCCTGCTTCCCCTTCTTGTACCTCCCTCCTCTCCTTCCATGTCTGAGCTGCTCATGAACAATTCTTCTAGAGGTCTCCTAGGAAGCTAATGAGGTTTGTTTCCCATAATCAGCCTTTCCCCTGTCTCTTGCCTTGCCCATCACCATTTTCAGAAGCATTTCTTAAGTGTTTATTTGTATGGGGTTACATAATCTCAAGTAAATGAGTAAAGAAATGGAGTAGAGTGATGGTGCAGTGTGCCCTGATTAACCTCTACAGGAAGCAGAAACTTTACCATATACTGCTAGATCACAGTGAGCAACCACAGCTTTGGCTCTGCTTGGAATGCAGAAATCTGCTTGTTGATGAAAATTTATTTTAAAGGTGGTCATTCTCTTGGTGGTGGTTGTTGTTGAGTCATACCCATCTGTTCGTAACCCAATTTAGAGTTTTCTTGGCAAAGATACAGGAGTGTTTTGCCATTTCCTTTTCCACCTCATTTTACAGATGAGGAAACTGAGGCAAACAGGGTTAAGTGACTTGCCCAGGGTCACACAGCTAGTAAACGTCTGAGGCCAGATTTGAACTCAGGTTTTTCTGACTCTAGTCCTGGCCACTGTGCCACTTAGCTTCCTTGATCATTCTCTAGTCCTGAAAGTAAGAATTTCTAATAAACATATGAATATAAATCAAAACTGAAAAATTAGAGCCTTGCACTTGGGTGCTATCTCTCTCCATGATGTATGTGTCAGTACAATATCTTGATACTTGAACAAACATCAGTATCATTAAATTGGGTGAAGGGACGGGTGGTTATTCAACAACAACAATGATAAAAGCTAGCATTTAAATAGTGCTTTAAGGTTTACAAAGCACTTTACATATATTATCTCATTTGATCCTCAACCACCCTGTGATGTAGATGCTAGCATTATCCTTATATTTATAGAAGAGGAAACTGAGTCAGAGATTCAGCCACTGTCCCTTCTATATCCTGAAGAGAATAGGGATCATAGATTTAGGGCTGCAAAGGGCATTGGAGGCTTTCATGTTAAAACCCCCTCGTTTTACAGATGAAGAAACTGAGGTTGAGAAAGATTAAATGACTTGCCCTGGGTTAAACAACTAAATAAATATCTGAGGCAGTATTTGAACTTGGATCTTTCGAACTCTGAGTCCATTGTTCTGTGCACTGTGCTGCCTAGCTGATCTGAGTTAACAGATTATTGGCTAGGTTTAGCCAACGATGTTGTGATGGAAAAGTTGTGACAGGAGCCCCTAGGTTTGATATGGGCTCTGTGAACAACTATTTCTTTGCCCTGGGGAGGCAGCTGGGTCTGGAGAGTAGAAGAGTTGAGTTCAAATTTGTCTTCTAATGCTGTGTGACCCTGGACAAAGTGTTTGACCTCTGTCTGCCTCAGTTTATTCAAATGTAAAATGGGGATAATAATAGCACCTAGCTCTCAGGACTGTTGTGAGAATCAGAGGAGATATTTATAAATTGCTTAGCGTGGTGCTTGGTGTGTAACAGGTGATTGATAAATGCTTGTTTCCTTCCTTCCTGGGGCAAGACAACCTCCCTGGGTCTTGGACCCTTCATCAGTTAAATGAACAAGTTGGATGCCATGATTTTTAAGGTCTCTCACATCTCTAAATCCTATGACCCTTGGTTTTGTTACTTAAAACTTTTAGCACTCAAATGTATTATGTCACCCATTCATAGAATCAAGAACCAGAAAGGTTCTTGGAAATTATCCCTCTTTCACCCTCATTTTACAGTTGAGGAGACCATAGCCTAAAGAGCAGTGAAGTAGCCAATGTCACACAAGTAAGCAGTCAGGTTGGGCTTTAATTCCATATCCTTTGACTTTAGAAACAAAGGCTTTTCCCCCTAATCCACACTGCCTTGGCCACCAACTATATCCAACCTACTTAAACAAATAGAGGGAGGAGTGCTGAGCTAATGCCTGTATAATGTTTTGAAAACCTTTGTCAAAGCTGTTTTGTATCCTGAATTCATGATTACTTGGGATAGCAATGAAAAAAAACAAAACAGACAAAACCCAAGATAGCTTTCTATATGTATGTATATGTGTGTGTGTGTGTGTGTGTGTGTGTGTATACATAAGCCACGTAACCCCATGTTCCGTAGAAAACGTGCCACCCGATGGAATTCAAGTTCTTAGGCATGCTTTCTTAAGCTTAGAAACACTGGCCCAGGTCAGGGAGTTAAATCTCCGTGATAGCCATGGGATTCCTTCTTTACCCCGTAGGTGATGAGATGAAGGATGAAATGGAAGATTCGATTGCCGATCTTTCTGCTTTGATTCTGTGGTGAAAACCGTTTTGTTCTGAAAACAAAGCTACAGCTCTTCTAATGACCTCCTGTGGCAATTCATTCACCAGGCTGATTAATGGCTGCAGAGGTGCGTGGGATTCCCCTCAGCGAGAGCTAAATTTAGTGTTTTCATTACTAGTGACGATTTATTTCCCCTCTTTAAAATTTCATCAGCTATTTTAGTCTAAAGCTTCTCTCAGTGTTAAGGCATCTTGATTTCCATTGAACTGATTCCACGGTTTCGTTTTTTTTTTTTTTTTTTTTTTGCAGCTGGTATGCTCCAGTGGAAGCTAGGAATGAAGGTTTTAGACTTCATGTCGGCTGTCTTCTTGTTTGGGATAAGTCTCCTTCTGTGTTCCTGCTGCTGCTTTCCTTAGTTTAGTCCTCAGTGAAATGTGGAGACTCTTCCCACCACCTAACTGTTTCCTAAGCAGCATTTTACTCTTTCTCTTATGACATGGAAATAACACACTGACATCAACTAGACACATGTTTATATTTTTATAAGGTGATATAAATGAAACTGGGATGGATATTTAGAATTTAGACATGATGTAGTGGAAAGAATACTAGATTTGGGTTTAACGGCCCTGTGTTCAAGTTCAGGCTCTGCTATTTGCTCTCCGTGACCTTTGGCACATTATTAAGCCTCTCTTCCCATAAGTTTCTTCAACTGTAAATGAAAGGATTGAACTAAATCAGTGGTTTGTGCCATGGATTCCTTTGACAGGCTAGTTAAGCCTCTAGAGGCCTTCTCAGAATAATGTTTTTAAATGCATAAAATAAAATGCATAGGATCATAAAGGAAATCATTAATATTGAAATTCTTTTACCAAAATATTGTTAAAAACAAGTTTACAGAGCTCAAGTTAAGAACCCGGACACTCAATGGTTTTTAAGAATCCTTTCATCTCTACCATTCCATGATCTAGGAGGATCTGGTTTTCTGTGATTCTTCTAAATTAACACACTAGTAGGGCCTGGGGTTGGGTAGGGTGAAGTGGGGGACTTCATAAGCTGATAATTCAATTCAATAACTGTTTATTAGCCTGTGCAAAGTACTGGGTGAACTGCTGTGGGGAACATAAGGGAATATATGACAGATTCTCTGCCCTTGAAGAGCTTAGCACTTAGTTGGGGAAGCAAGGCATAAATGCAAGAAAAATTACACCAAAGGTTTGTGATTTCTGAGGGAGAGGAGGGAGATGGGTTAGAAATCATTACTGTTGGGCAGCTAAGTGGCACAGTGGATAGAGCACCGGTCCTGAAGTCAGGAGGACCTGAGTTCAAATCTGGCCTCAGACATATAACACTTACTAGTTGTGTGACCCTGGGCAAGACACTTAACCCCATTGCCTAGCCCCCCTCCCCAAAAAAAATCATTACTGTGATGTTTCCTCTCCCAGGTTTCAATGCCAGAGGCTGGGTGCATTGTCCACTTTCCCCAGACTGACCAGTTTCCCCACACCTCTCTTTTCTATGCTAGCATTGATTATTCAATAAGGGATTGCTGTTATTTAGTTATTGAGTCATGGTGGACTCTTTGTGATCCCATGGACTTGTCCATGGGGTCTTCTTGGTAAAGACTCTAGAGTGGTTTGCCATTTCCTTCTCCAGTGTGCCCTGATTTTACTGTTAAGGAACTAAGGCAAATAGGGGTTAAATGACTTGCTGAAGGTCACACAGCTCATAAAGTTCTGAGAATAGATTTGAACTAAGGTCTTCCTGATTCCAATCCCAGTGCTCTAGTCATTGTACCACCTAGCTGCCCCTTAAATAAGAGATAGTAGTCATTAATTTGTTTTATGTAGAGGAAAATAGACAATACAGTAATGGGGGGAGAACACAGGGTGGAATGGTACAGTTCACCAGATATAACAGTGGTCAGAGCCAGGTGCTTCTGACTGCAGGAACAAAAATGACTTTTTTGCTCAGACTCCTTCCCCTTCATGGGAAGAAGGGAGGGAGAGGTGGACCTCAGAGGAATCACTCAATTAGAAGGGAAATGTCTTTCCCTGACTCAGAGCCAGGGGAGAAGGAGAATGTCTGTGAGGGGCTCTCAGTTTATTTAGTTCACCAATCATCGTCCTCATGAGTACAGCAGAGCACCCTCATTGGCCCCAGCAGTACTAAAGTAACAGCTTGTAAAAGCCTCATTGAATGGGAGACCTGGGGAAACAGAATACCTGGTCAAATGGGCTTCTTCCCACCTGGAGCTAACATAGACATCACACGAATTCTGGATACTGCCTGCTTATTCCTCTTCTCCTGGCATCTTCCTCCCAGAAGTCTCTACAAATGGTCCCCAAAACCTTCATACAGACCTTCCCAAGAATTCCAGTTCAAAACCATCAGTAGTGATAGGTTCCGGGGCAGTGTCTACTGTCTACACAGCAACGCCAAGCACCAACATGTCCATATGAACGAGAGACCATGTGGTAAAGGGGATAGAGGGTTGTCCTGCTTCTGCCACATACTTACTGAATGACCCTGGACAAAATTACTAAACCTCTC
Source organism: Vombatus ursinus (assembly GCF_900497805.2). Classification (NCBI taxonomy): domain Eukaryota; kingdom Metazoa; phylum Chordata; class Mammalia; order Diprotodontia; family Vombatidae; genus Vombatus; species Vombatus ursinus. The sequence goes on along the minus strand of NW_020953525.1, from coordinate 4,818 downwards.
AGAGCCCCCATGTACTTCTCTTATTTGGTAGCTTATAGATTGATCTTCATTGGTTGAGAAAGTTTACTTACCAATGATTGTAGCTCTAGTGAAAAAAATCATACACACATGCACAAAGTAATACATAAGTGTGTGTAGATACATGTATATAATCCATACACACATGGAATATATACATACACATATATGCTTACTTATGTATTATATTGCATGTGTATATGTGTAATATGTTTTGCACTTTACCAATGATTTCATTGATATAGAGAAGTCATTGTTCAGAAATACCTTCTACCAATGCATATTGGCACCTCTCTGCAGCCACTATATAACATATGTATATATGTATTTATTTACATAAATACATACACACATACATATATACACACATAGAGCATGTCCTTAAAGTCTTCATGCCTTTTTAAATTATTAAAAGTATTTAAGTTATTAGAGGTTAAAACTGTGCTAAGACTTTTGGCTCACCCTGTATATACATATATTTATGTATGCAAATGTATATATATGTGTATTTATGTATCTACACACATTTGGCCTTGAAGTCTGGTCTACTGTAGACCAAGTGAATAAATATATTTTCATATGCAGAAACCTGTCATTTATAACTCCCTCCCTAAAGATTGACTGCAGGACCTGCTTTTTTTCCCCCCTGAATTAAAGGATTCCCAACCCCTCCCCCACATATTCTTTTCATTTGACTTCATTTTAAAAAGCCTTAAATGAAGTTTTTCTCAGGATTTAGCACGGCTCATCTCTCAGTTTGCAGATGTACAGCCTAGTTTAATTGATTGGTTCAGATACGTGGACTTTAGTATATACAGAGTGTCCCAAAAGTCTTAGTGCTAATATATGTTATTAAACTTGACTGTACTAACATTTTTGAGATACTCAACATATGAACTACCACACATCTGTCGAGTCCTTTTTGTGCAAGGATGTTGAGACAGAAGGGGCTGTCCTGTCCATCAGTAAGCTTGCCATCTAGTTGGGCCAGACAAAACACACACAGAGGAATGTAGTCATTAAAGATGGCCAGATGGCTGTTGAACTGGGAGTCGTTATATGTGGGCCTGCTTCCCAGTTCTGGTCCTTGGCTGTGTGATCTTAACAAGTAAATTTTTTGCAAGTTTGTTTCATCTATCTGTGTATAATTTTTGTAAGGTGTGTAACTGATTAGTTTAAGGAAGCAGTCCTTAGCTGATAAAAATCATAGGTTTGATCCCTGGGCATGGCATTGGGAGGCCTCTTCCAAAAGCCTGGTCTCAAAGGGACCCTGAATAAGAGTGTGAGGAGTTATCTCTGCAAGTTCATCACCAAAAGTGGATACATTCATAGAGCACGCCTTCATAATGATGGTGGATTGGTAGCTAATAGAGCTTATTTTTTTTAGGATAAATGCTGTTTCTTTTTGTCAGTCAATCAATCTACAAGTATCCTTTAAATTCTTACTATGTGGGAAGGATTGTATTATGCAATAGGAGATATAAAGAAAACAGACAAGCGGTGCCTGCCCTCAAGGAGCTTACATTCTAACGAGGAAGACAATATGTACATACTTATGTGCAGCTTTCATGGAATTACTTGCTGGGATAGGGGGTGGTCTGGAGGTTGTTAAGTCTCATAATGAAACCTGAGCAGAAGATAGGAACAGATGAGGGAACTGGGATAATAGGAGAAGAAGGAATCACCATCAGAATGCCTCTTCCAGGCAGGCTGGGCTGCCTATGTCACCTTCAGGAGCAGGCTCTGGGCCAGGGTGACATTCCTTCTTGCCCGGTTGTCTATACAATACATACAGAAAAGCTGGAATAATTCTATTGCAAGGCAAACTTAGATGAAGACTCTAACTTTGAAGACATTACAACCATAGTTTATATTTCCATGATGCTTTATGGCATGCAAAGCAATTTCCTCAAAACAGTCCTGGGACGTAGGTAGTACAAATATTATTATCATCTTCCTCATTTTACAGATGATGAAAGAACTGAGGCTTAAAGTGGTTAACTGACCTAGCTATGTTCGTGCAAATAGTAAGTTTTGCAGTCAAGACAGTGTTTTTCTACTATGGCACTCTGCAATATTGGATAAATAGGCTGAATACATCAATATTTATATCAATTTAGTAGACTTAAATTTCATTTATGTAGTCTAAATAATGTTTTGTAGAATGAAAAGACAGAAAATTTTTAGGGGGAAAAGCATTAATAACACATTTCTGGGGCACTTCACAAAATGATTTCCTCAGAACACTGTTAGGAATGCTGTAATAATAATAATTATGGTCCACATTTATATAGCAATTGAGTTCAATTCAATGCAATTAAATTCAACAACATTTTTAAGTACTTAAAAACTTTTATTTCTCAATTAATAAACATTTATTTTCTCTTTCTTTCACCTCCCTCTCCTCTATTTTTTAAAAGGAGAACTAAACTGTTGTAGCAAATATGCATAATTAAGCAAAACAAATTCCCACATTGGTCAACTCCCCAAATGCCTGGCTTATTCTGCATCTTGAGCCCATCCCCTCTCTTCTGTTAGAAGTTGGGTCATATCACAGATCTATTGGAATCATGATTGGTGATTGCATTGATCAGAGTTCTAGAGTCTTTCAAAGTTGTTTGTCTTTACAACGTTGCTGTTATTATAGGAATTGTTCTCCTGGTTCTGCTCACTTCACTCTATGTCAGTTCGTACAAGTCTTCCTAGGTTTCTTGGAAATGTTTCTTTCATTATTTCTTTCAGTGCAATAATATTCCATAATTTGTTCAGTCATTCTCCAGTTGATGGGCACTAACTTAGTCTCCAGGTCTTTTCCATTGCAAAAAGAGTTGCTATCAATATTTTTGTACATATAAGTCTTTTTTCTTTCGCTTTGATCTCTTGGGCGTAGAGGCCTGTGACATCACTAGGTCAAAGGACATATGCAATTTAATGGTTTGTGAAGTATTTACTATGTTCAAGGACTGTGCTAGGTATAGGGAATATAAAGAACAGGAATTTTTTTGTTAAAATATCTGTCCTTCAAGGAGCTTATTCTAATGGTAGATGCAACATGTAAAACATTAAAAAATACAAATAATCTGAAGAGATCACGCACCAATCTGTTTCAGTGGGGGGAATTATCTCCCTGGAGTTTAGTACATGAATGAATGAAATCAAAGATCTGGTTCAAAAAATAACAATGGATTACATTTACATAGTTCTTACAGTGAAAAGTTATTAATTCTGCTCAGACTGCAATCTGTGACCCATATACTAACCTAAAATAGATGAAAATCCCCCACTTACGTATTGTTTATTTTTTAAATCTTTTAATTAATATATGAAAAATACACAATTACCTTGTTGAAAAAAATGAGGTAACTAACAATGTTTTATTGTTGCTATTGGTAAAGGAAATCCAGAAAAGAGAAAATCAGACCCTTGCCAGCAATACAGCTGCCAGAAAGCAGCTCAGGCTCAGACACTGTTGAAAAGGAATAAAACGAATCTTATTTTCAAGGGCGCTGTTTGTTCTTTCAGGACGGCAGCACAGAAAATGCAGGATTCCAGTTTCCATAAAATGCTGGAGACCTGTCACATCTGATATATTTTAAATGTTCTTGAAGAGAGCCTATTTGCAATACCATGTGGTTAGTACAAATTAGCAAACCCTGGGCATGAAACCCAGACGTTTGAGGGAAATGATTTTCACCACCACACAGCAGTGTTTTAGATAATGATACATATGTCAATGCTGGGAGCTCTGGGTTTTCCCACAGAGCACCCTTCAGTCTCAGTGGAATTACTCGCTAGGACAGGGGGTGGTCCGGAGGTTGTTAAGTCTCATAATGAAACCTGAGCAGAGGAGAGGAAACAGATGAGGGAACAGGGAGAGTAGGAGAAGAAGGAATCCCCATCAGAGTGCCTCTTCCTAGCAGGCTTGAGACTGCCTGTGTCACCTTCAAAAGTAGGCTCGGGGCCAGAGTGACATTCCCTCTTGCCCAGTACTCACAGCTGGTCTGGGAGCAGAGATCAGGAAGGGGCCAGTCTGTGGGCAGGGAGGAAATGAATCAGACCACTTGGCAGTGGTCTGATTAGAGCCCAGTAAATTCCCAAAGATTCAGCCAGGGCACCATCCCAAGAGTTCCAATAAGTCTGCCTAAGACTAGGCCTTTTACCTTCAGAACTTGGAGGGATTTGGGGTGAGGCTTATAGTGTTAAAGACTCATATGTGTGTATGTATATATACATGGATATATACATGTGCATATATTCATGTATGTATGTGTTTACGTATGCATCTGTGTGTATATGCATATACACAAATACATAGATATGTGTCTATGTCTTTGAGGGCAAGGAATGTCTTTTGTCTCTTTTTATATCCCCAGTGCTTAGCACGGTTCCTGACACATAGGAGGTGGTTAATAATTGTTAATCAAATTGAATATATAAATATAGATAGAGAGATATAGATATATAGATATACACATATGTAATTACAGTATATATTATACAGCATATGTATAATAATATATTATATATACATATGTATATATATACACATTATATGAGTACATATACAGATATAAGCATATATAACACATATTATAAGCATATATTACATAAGTATATACTATATAGTATATACTATATAATTATATACCATATATAGTATATATGTAGCATATATGTATAAGCATATTAAATGTGTACATACATGTATATAACACATTAAATATATTATGATGTATAATATATGAATGCTATAAAATATTATAACATAAATATTACTATATTTGTATTTATATAATATAT
>NW_020953524.1:0-10161 GCF_900497805.2 Vombatus ursinus | reverse complement strand
TCTTTCTTTCTTTCTTTCTTTCTTTCTTTCTTTCTTTCTTTCTTTCTCTCTCTCTTTTTTCTTTCATTCTTTTTTTTATTCAAATCTTCTTGTACAAAATGACTAATATGGAAATGTTTTACATGATTGCACATGTATAACCTATATCTGATTGCTTGTACTATCTCAGGGAAGGGTGAGAGAGGGAGGGAAGGAAGGATAGAATTTGGAGCTCAAAACTTGAAAAAAAACAAGTGTTAAAATTTTTTTAACATGTAATTGGGGAAAATATGTTATATTTTTAAAAAAGAAAAATAAACAATGGGACTAAGAAAAAAAATAACACCAACCTTTCAGAGTGATTTTGAGGATCAAATGAGATAATTTTTGTAAAGTGCTTTGCAAACCTTGAAGCTCTTAGTGCTGTCATAATCATCATCATCACCATTGTTATCATCATCATCCATAAATATTTATTAGACCAAATCCATGGCTGTGGCATTGCTCCCAGCTTGTCAAGGGGCTCAAATACTGCCTGCTTCCCCTTCTTGTACCTCCCTCCTCTCCTTCCATGTCTGAGCTGCTCATGAACAATTCTTCTAGAGGTCTCCTAGGAAGCTAATGAGGTTTGTTTCCCATAATCAGCCTTTCCCCTGTCTCTTGCCTTGCCCATCACCATTTTCAGAAGCATTTCTTAAGTGTTTATTTGTATGGGGTTACATAATCTCAAGTAAATGAGTAAAGAAATGGAGTAGAGTGATGGTGCAGTGTGCCCTGATTAACCTCTACAGGAAGCAGAAACTTTACCATATACTGCTAGATCACAGTGAGCAACCACAGCTTTGGCTCTGCTTGGAATGCAGAAATCTGCTTGTTGATGAAAATTTATTTTAAAGGTGGTCATTCTCTTGGTGGTGGTTGTTGTTGAGTCATACCCATCTGTTCGTAACCCAATTTAGAGTTTTCTTGGCAAAGATACAGGAGTGTTTTGCCATTTCCTTTTCCACCTCATTTTACAGATGAGGAAACTGAGGCAAACAGGGTTAAGTGACTTGCCCAGGGTCACACAGCTAGTAAACGTCTGAGGCCAGATTTGAACTCAGGTTTTTCTGACTCTAGTCCTGGCCACTGTGCCACTTAGCTTCCTTGATCATTCTCTAGTCCTGAAAGTAAGAATTTCTAATAAACATATGAATATAAATCAAAACTGAAAAATTAGAGCCTTGCACTTGGGTGCTATCTCTCTCCATGATGTATGTGTCAGTACAATATCTTGATACTTGAACAAACATCAGTATCATTAAATTGGGTGAAGGGACGGGTGGTTATTCAACAACAACAATGATAAAAGCTAGCATTTAAATAGTGCTTTAAGGTTTACAAAGCACTTTACATATATTATCTCATTTGATCCTCAACCACCCTGTGATGTAGATGCTAGCATTATCCTTATATTTATAGAAGAGGAAACTGAGTCAGAGATTCAGCCACTGTCCCTTCTATATCCTGAAGAGAATAGGGATCATAGATTTAGGGCTGCAAAGGGCATTGGAGGCTTTCATGTTAAAACCCCCTCGTTTTACAGATGAAGAAACTGAGGTTGAGAAAGATTAAATGACTTGCCCTGGGTTAAACAACTAAATAAATATCTGAGGCAGTATTTGAACTTGGATCTTTCGAACTCTGAGTCCATTGTTCTGTGCACTGTGCTGCCTAGCTGATCTGAGTTAACAGATTATTGGCTAGGTTTAGCCAACGATGTTGTGATGGAAAAGTTGTGACAGGAGCCCCTAGGTTTGATATGGGCTCTGTGAACAACTATTTCTTTGCCCTGGGGAGGCAGCTGGGTCTGGAGAGTAGAAGAGTTGAGTTCAAATTTGTCTTCTAATGCTGTGTGACCCTGGACAAAGTGTTTGACCTCTGTCTGCCTCAGTTTATTCAAATGTAAAATGGGGATAATAATAGCACCTAGCTCTCAGGACTGTTGTGAGAATCAGAGGAGATATTTATAAATTGCTTAGCGTGGTGCTTGGTGTGTAACAGGTGATTGATAAATGCTTGTTTCCTTCCTTCCTGGGGCAAGACAACCTCCCTGGGTCTTGGACCCTTCATCAGTTAAATGAACAAGTTGGATGCCATGATTTTTAAGGTCTCTCACATCTCTAAATCCTATGACCCTTGGTTTTGTTACTTAAAACTTTTAGCACTCAAATGTATTATGTCACCCATTCATAGAATCAAGAACCAGAAAGGTTCTTGGAAATTATCCCTCTTTCACCCTCATTTTACAGTTGAGGAGACCATAGCCTAAAGAGCAGTGAAGTAGCCAATGTCACACAAGTAAGCAGTCAGGTTGGGCTTTAATTCCATATCCTTTGACTTTAGAAACAAAGGCTTTTCCCCCTAATCCACACTGCCTTGGCCACCAACTATATCCAACCTACTTAAACAAATAGAGGGAGGAGTGCTGAGCTAATGCCTGTATAATGTTTTGAAAACCTTTGTCAAAGCTGTTTTGTATCCTGAATTCATGATTACTTGGGATAGCAATGAAAAAAAACAAAACAGACAAAACCCAAGATAGCTTTCTATATGTATGTATATGTGTGTGTGTGTGTGTGTGTGTGTGTGTATACATAAGCCACGTAACCCCATGTTCCGTAGAAAACGTGCCACCCGATGGAATTCAAGTTCTTAGGCATGCTTTCTTAAGCTTAGAAACACTGGCCCAGGTCAGGGAGTTAAATCTCCGTGATAGCCATGGGATTCCTTCTTTACCCCGTAGGTGATGAGATGAAGGATGAAATGGAAGATTCGATTGCCGATCTTTCTGCTTTGATTCTGTGGTGAAAACCGTTTTGTTCTGAAAACAAAGCTACAGCTCTTCTAATGACCTCCTGTGGCAATTCATTCACCAGGCTGATTAATGGCTGCAGAGGTGCGTGGGATTTCCCTCAGCGAGAGCTAAATTTAGTGTTTTCATTACTAGTGACGATTTATTTCCCCTCTTTAAAATTTCATCAGCTATTTTAGTCTAAAGCTTCTCTCAGTGTTAAGGCATCTTGATTTCCATTGAACTGATTCCACGGTTTCGTTTTTTTTTTTTTTTTTTTTTTGCAGCTGGTATGCTCCAGTGGAAGCTAGGAATGAAGGTTTTAGACTTCATGTCGGCTGTCTTCTTGTTTGGGATAAGTCTCCTTCTGTGTTCCTGCTGCTGCTTTCCTTAGTTTAGTCCTCAGTGAAATGTGGAGACTCTTCCCACCACCTAACTGTTTCCTAAGCAGCATTTTACTCTTTCTCTTATGACATGGAAATAACACACTGACATCAACTAGACACATGTTTATATTTTTATAAGGTGATATAAATGAAACTGGGATGGATATTTAGAATTTAGACATGATGTAGTGGAAAGAATACTAGATTTGGGTTTAACGGCCCTGTGTTCAAGTTCAGGCTCTGCTATTTGCTCTCCGTGACCTTTGGCACATTATTAAGCCTCTCTTCCCATAAGTTTCTTCAACTGTAAATGAAAGGATTGAACTAAATCAGTGGTTTGTGCCATGGATTCCTTTGACAGGCTAGTTAAGCCTCTAGAGGCCTTCTCAGAATAATGTTTTTAAATGCATAAAATAAAATGCATAGGATCATAAAGGAAATCATTAATATTGAAATTCTTTTACCAAAATATTGTTAAAAACAAGTTTACAGAGCTCAAGTTAAGAACCCGGACACTCAATGGTTTTTAAGAATCCTTTCATCTCTACCATTCCATGATCTAGGAGGATCTGGTTTTCTGTGATTCTTCTAAATTAACACACTAGTAGGGCCTGGGGTTGGGTAGGGTGAAGTGGGGGACTTCATAAGCTGATAATTCAATTCAATAACTGTTTATTAGCCTGTGCAAAGTACTGGGTGAACTGCTGTGGGGAACATAAGGGAATATATGACAGATTCTCTGCCCTTGAAGAGCTTAGCACTTAGTTGGGGAAGCAAGGCATAAATGCAAGAAAAATTACACCAAAGGTTTGTGATTTCTGAGGGAGAGGAGGGAGATGGGTTAGAAATCATTACTGTTGGGCAGCTAAGTGGCACAGTGGATAGAGCACCGGTCCTGAAGTCAGGAGGACCTGAGTTCAAATCTGGCCTCAGACATATAACACTTACTAGTTGTGTGACCCTGGGCAAGACACTTAACCCCATTGCCTAGCCCCCCTCCCCAAAAAAAATCATTACTGTGATGTTTCCTCTCCCAGGTTTCAATGCCAGAGGCTGGGTGCATTGTCCACTTTCCCCAGACTGACCAGTTTCCCCACACCTCTCTTTTCTATGCTAGCATTGATTATTCAATAAGGGATTGCTGTTATTTAGTTATTGAGTCATGGTGGACTCTTTGTGATCCCATGGACTTGTCCATGGGGTCTTCTTGGTAAAGACTCTAGAGTGGTTTGCCATTTCCTTCTCCAGTGTGCCCTGATTTTACTGTTAAGGAACTAAGGCAAATAGGGGTTAAATGACTTGCTGAAGGTCACACAGCTCATAAAGTTCTGAGAATAGATTTGAACTAAGGTCTTCCTGATTCCAATCCCAGTGCTCTAGTCATTGTACCACCTAGCTGCCCCTTAAATAAGAGATAGTAGTCATTAATTTGTTTTATGTAGAGGAAAATAGACAATACAGTAATGGGGGGAGAACACAGGGTGGAATGGTACAGTTCACCAGATATAACAGTGGTCAGAGCCAGGTGCTTCTGACTGCAGGAACAAAAATGACTTTTTTGCTCAGACTCCTTCCCCTTCATGGGAAGAAGGGAGGGAGAGGTGGACCTCAGAGGAATCACTCAATTAGAAGGGAAATGTCTTTCCCTGACTCAGAGCCAGGGGAGAAGGAGAATGTCTGTGAGGGGCTCTCAGTTTATTTAGTTCACCAATCATCGTCCTCATGAGTACAGCAGAGCACCCTCATTGGCCCCAGCAGTACTAAAGTAACAGCTTGTAAAAGCCTCATTGAATGGGAGACCTGGGGAAACAGAATACCTGGTCAAATGGGCTTCTTCCCACCTGGAGCTAACATAGACATCACACGAATTCTGGATACTGCCTGCTTATTCCTCTTCTCCTGGCATCTTCCTCCCAGAAGTCTCTACAAATGGTCCCCAAAACCTTCATACAGACCTTCCCAAGAATTCCAGTTCAAAACCATCAGTAGTGATAGGTTCCGGGGCAGTGTCTACTGTCTACACAGCAACGCCAAGCACCAACATGTCCATATGAACGAGAGACCATGTGGTAAAGGGGATAGAGGGTTGTCCTGCTTCTGCCACATACTTACTGAATGACCCTGGACAAAATTACTAAACCTCTCAGAGCCCCCATGTACTTCTCTTATTTGGTAGCTTATAGATTGATCTTCATTGGTTGAGAAAGTTTACTTACCAATGATTGTAGCTCTAGTGAAAAAAATCATACACACATGCACAAAGTAATACATAAGTGTGTGTAGATACATGTATATAATCCATACACACATGGAATATATACATACACATATATGCTTACTTATGTATTATATTGCATGTGTATATGTGTAATATGTTTTGCACTTTACCAATGATTTCATTGATATAGAGAAGTCATTGTTCAGAAATACCTTCTACCAATGCATATTGGCACCTCTCTGCAGCCACTATATAACATATGTATATATGTATTTATTTACATAAATACATACACACATACATATATACACACATAGAGCATGTCCTTAAAGTCTTCATGCCTTTTTAAATTATTAAAAGTATTTAAGTTATTAGAGGTTAAAACTGTGCTAAGACTTTTGGCTCACCCTGTATATACATATATTTATGTATGCAAATGTATATATATGTGTATTTATGTATCTACACACATTTGGCCTTGAAGTCTGGTCTACTGTAGACCAAGTGAATAAATATATTTTCATATGCAGAAACCTGTCATTTATAACTCCCTCCCTAAAGATTGACTGCAGGACCTGCTTTTTTTCCCCCCTGAATTAAAGGATTCCCAACCCCTCCCCCACATATTCTTTTCATTTGACTTCATTTTAAAAAGCCTTAAATGAAGTTTTTCTCAGGATTTAGCACGGCTCATCTCTCAGTTTGCAGATGTACAGCCTAGTTTAATTGATTGGTTCAGATACGTGGACTTTAGTATATACAGAGTGTCCCAAAAGTCTTAGTGCTAATATATGTTATTAAACTTGACTGTACTAACATTTTTGAGATACTCAACATATGAACTACCACACATCTGTCGAGTCCTTTTTGTGCAAGGATGTTGAGACAGAAGGGGCTGTCCTGTCCATCAGTAAGCTTGCCATCTAGTTGGGCCAGACAAAACACACACAGAGGAATGTAGTCATTAAAGATGGCCAGATGGCTGTTGAACTGGGAGTCGTTATATGTGGGCCTGCTTCCCAGTTCTGGTCCTTGGCTGTGTGATCTTAACAAGTAAATTTTTTGCAAGTTTGTTTCATCTATCTGTGTATAATTTTTGTAAGGTGTGTAACTGATTAGTTTAAGGAAGCAGTCCTTAGCTGATAAAAATCATAGGTTTGATCCCTGGGCATGGCATTGGGAGGCCTCTTCCAAAAGCCTGGTCTCAAAGGGACCCTGAATAAGAGTGTGAGGAGTTATCTCTGCAAGTTCATCACCAAAAGTGGATACATTCATAGAGCACGCCTTCATAATGATGGTGGATTGGTAGCTAATAGAGCTTATTTTTTTTAGGATAAATGCTGTTTCTTTTTGTCAGTCAATCAATCTACAAGTATCCTTTAAATTCTTACTATGTGGGAAGGATTGTATTATGCAATAGGAGATATAAAGAAAACAGACAAGCGGTGCCTGCCCTCAAGGAGCTTACATTCTAACGAGGAAGACAATATGTACATACTTATGTGCAGCTTTCATGGAATTACTTGCTGGGATAGGGGGTGGTCTGGAGGTTGTTAAGTCTCATAATGAAACCTGAGCAGAAGATAGGAACAGATGAGGGAACTGGGATAATAGGAGAAGAAGGAATCACCATCAGAATGCCTCTTCCAGGCAGGCTGGGCTGCCTATGTCACCTTCAGGAGCAGGCTCTGGGCCAGGGTGACATTCCTTCTTGCCCGGTTGTCTATACAATACATACAGAAAAGCTGGAATAATTCTATTGCAAGGCAAACTTAGATGAAGACTCTAACTTTGAAGACATTACAACCATAGTTTATATTTCCATGATGCTTTATGGCATGCAAAGCAATTTCCTCAAAACAGTCCTGGGACGTAGGTAGTACAAATATTATTATCATCTTCCTCATTTTACAGATGATGAAAGAACTGAGGCTTAAAGTGGTTAACTGACCTAGCTATGTTCGTGCAAATAGTAAGTTTTGCAGTCAAGACAGTGTTTTTCTACTATGGCACTCTGCAATATTGGATAAATAGGCTGAATACATCAATATTTATATCAATTTAGTAGACTTAAATTTCATTTATGTAGTCTAAATAATGTTTTGTAGAATGAAAAGACAGAAAATTTTTAGGGGGAAAAGCATTAATAACACATTTCTGGGGCACTTCACAAAATGATTTCCTCAGAACACTGTTAGGAATGCTGTAATAATAATAATTATGGTCCACATTTATATAGCAATTGAGTTCAATTCAATGCAATTAAATTCAACAACATTTTTAAGTACTTAAAAACTTTTATTTCTCAATTAATAAACATTTATTTTCTCTTTCTTTCACCTCCCTCTCCTCTATTTTTTAAAAGGAGAACTAAACTGTTGTAGCAAATATGCATAATTAAGCAAAACAAATTCCCACATTGGTCAACTCCCCAAATGCCTGGCTTATTCTGCATCTTGAGCCCATCCCCTCTCTTCTGTTAGAAGTTGGGTCATATCACAGATCTATTGGAATCATGATTGGTGATTGCATTGATCAGAGTTCTAGAGTCTTTCAAAGTTGTTTGTCTTTACAACGTTGCTGTTATTATAGGAATTGTTCTCCTGGTTCTGCTCACTTCACTCTATGTCAGTTCGTACAAGTCTTCCTAGGTTTCTTGGAAATGTTTCTTTCATTATTTCTTTCAGTGCAATAATATTCCATAATTTGTTCAGTCATTCTCCAGTTGATGGGCACTAACTTAGTCTCCAGGTCTTTTCCATTGCAAAAAGAGTTGCTATCAATATTTTTGTACATATAAGTCTTTTTTCTTTCGCTTTGATCTCTTGGGCGTAGAGGCCTGTGACATCACTAGGTCAAAGGACATATGCAATTTAATGGTTTGTGAAGTATTTACTATGTTCAAGGACTGTGCTAGGTATAGGGAATATAAAGAACAGGAATTTTTTTGTTAAAATATCTGTCCTTCAAGGAGCTTATTCTAATGGTAGATGCAACATGTAAAACATTAAAAAATACAAATAATCTGAAGAGATCACGCACCAATCTGTTTCAGTGGGGGGAATTATCTCCCTGGAGTTTAGTACATGAATGAATGAAATCAAAGATCTGGTTCAAAAAATAACAATGGATTACATTTACATAGTTCTTACAGTGAAAAGTTATTAATTCTGCTCAGACTGCAATCTGTGACCCATATACTAACCTAAAATAGATGAAAATCCCCCACTTACGTATTGTTTATTTTTTAAATCTTTTAATTAATATATGAAAAATACACAATTACCTTGTTGAAAAAAATGAGGTAACTAACAATGTTTTATTGTTGCTATTGGTAAAGGAAATCCAGAAAAGAGAAAATCAGACCCTTGCCAGCAATACAGCTGCCAGAAAGCAGCTCAGGCTCAGACACTGTTGAAAAGGAATAAAACGAATCTTATTTTCAAGGGCGCTGTTTGTTCTTTCAGGACGGCAGCACAGAAAATGCAGGATTCCAGTTTCCATAAAATGCTGGAGACCTGTCACATCTGATATATTTTAAATGTTCTTGAAGAGAGCCTATTTGCAATACCATGTGGTTAGTACAAATTAGCAAACCCTGGGCATGAAACCCAGACGTTTGAGGGAAATGATTTTCACCACCACACAGCAGTGTTTTAGATAATGATACATATGTCAATGCTGGGAGCTCTGGGTTTTCCCACAGAGCACCCTTCAGTCTCAGTGGAATTACTCGCTAGGACAGGGGGTGGTCCGGAGGTTGTTAAGTCTCATAATGAAACCTGAGCAGAGGAGAGGAAACAGATGAGGGAACAGGGAGAGTAGGAGAAGAAGGAATCCCCATCAGAGTGCCTCTTCCTAGCAGGCTTGAGACTGCCTGTGTCACCTTCAAAAGTAGGCTCGGGGCCAGAGTGACATTCCCTCTTGCCCAGTACTCACAGCTGGTCTGGGAGCAGAGATCAGGAAGGGGCCAGTCTGTGGGCAGGGAGGAAATGAATCAGACCACTTGGCAGTGGTCTGATTAGAGCCCAGTAAATTCCCAAAGATTCAGCCAGGGCACCATCCCAAGAGTTCCAATAAGTCTGCCTAAGACTAGGCCTTTTACCTTCAGAACTTGGAGGGATTTGGGGTGAGGCTTATAGTGTTAAAGACTCATATGTGTGTATGTATATATACATGGATATATACATGTGCATATATTCATGTATGTATGTGTTTACGTATGCATCTGTGTGTATATGCATATACACAAATACATAGATATGTGTCTATGTCTTTGAGGGCAAGGAATGTCTTTTGTCTCTTTTTATATCCCCAGTGCTTAGCACGGTTCCTGACACATAGGAGGTGGTTAATAATTGTTAATCAAATTGAATATATAAATATAGATAGAGAGATATAGATATATAGATATACACATATGTAATTACAGTATATATTATACAGCATATGTATAATAATATATTATATATACATATGTATATATATACACATTATATGAGTACATATACAGATATAAGCATATATAACACATATTATAAGCATATATTACATAAGTATATACTATATAGTATATACTATATAATTATATACCATATATAGTATATATGTAGCATATATGTATAAGCATATTAAATGTGTACATACATGTATATAACACATTAAATATATTATGATGTATAATATATGAATGCTATGAAATATTATAACATAAATATTACTATATTTGTATTTATATAATATAT
>NW_020953523.1:0-1926 GCF_900497805.2 Vombatus ursinus | reverse complement strand
TCTCTCTCTCTCTCTCTCTCTCTCTCTCTCTCTCTCTCTCTCTCTGGCATATTTATAGAGGAATCATTTTGAAAAGAATTCTTTTAAGAAAATATTGCATTGAATGGAAGGTTTTTTTTAAAATGAGACATTTTGGTTTACCAACTCCCCCAAAATGGGGAGAAATGGTAGAGTTGTTTTTTTTTTTTTTTGTTTGCCTTCTAGTCATCTTTAAAAATCCTTAGAAAGCTTATGACACGTTATGGCAATTATACTGAATCTAATTCTGTGGGTAAGCCACAGTTGACCTGTCTGCTAACCCCTGTCTCCCAAACCCTGACTTTCCGATGCAGTGAGCAGGAAGAAAGTCAACAGAGAGTTCAAAGAGGGAGCGGAAGTGGGGAGTCTAGACCCTGACAAGTTAATAACTTAACAGTGGGTGAACAAAGCTGAGAAAATAACAGCTGAGGAGACTGCAGGAAAGGATCTGCATTAAAGGCAGGACAAAGCCAAGAGGAAAGAGGCCCAGGAAAGGTGAGGTAAGGCAGGAAAACATTTCAGTCTGGAGAAGCTGGTCTTGAGTATTTCACCAGGAGAGCTCCCAGATCTGTAGGTTGAGAAGGAACCACCACGGTCCAAAGGAATCTCCAGCACACTAACAGTAGAATTACAGTTTCCTAAAGCCCTGGAATCAGGCATGAAGACAGCTTGGTACAATGGAATAAGCAAATGTCTCTGGAACAAGAGGACCCAGGATTCAAATCCTGCCTCTGATCATGTCTATTTGAATGTCCTTGGGCAAATCATTTCAACTTCCTAGGTGTCCATTTGTTAAATGTGGGGGTTGGATTCCAGACTCTCTGAGCTCCCTTCTGACTCAAGATCTGTCATCTTACAAAAGTCCCAAACTCGGACCTTTGGAGCCACCTGGTCCAACTCCTTCATTTTATACCTGACGATGCTGAGGCTCAGAGAGAAGAGACAGGGTCACACAAGGAACAAACGGCAGAGCTGCCTTTAAAACAATGGAGGAACCTCTCTGACTTGTCCCTGGCTGAATGCCAAATCTGTTCACAGAGAGGTGGCAAGCCTAGAGCAGAGACTTTTGGGGGGTTGGGTCTATAACCTCCCAATATTTTATAGATAATCCCAACAATGGCACCTTCCATAACAAAGTGGGTGCTCTGTAAATATAGCCAGAGGAGGTGAGGGGTACAAGTTAAGTAAACTAGCATTAAGCACCTACTATGTGCCAGGCACTACGTTAAGCACTGAGGATATGAAGAAAGGTAAAGAATCGCTGTCTTTAGGGAGCTCAAGATCTATGTACAAGCAATGTATACACAGGATAAATAGGAAATAATCAACAGAGGGAAGGCTCCTGAATTAAGAAGAATTGGGAAAGGTTTCTTGCAGAAGGTGGGATTTTAGCTCGGACTTGAAGGAAATCAGGGAAGCCAGATAGAGATGAGGAGGAAGAGAATTCACATCCTGTGAAAATGCCCAGAATAGTGAAATGGAGTATCTTGTTTGAGAGACTGCAAAGAGGCCAATGTCATTGGATCATAGTATATGCGGAGGAGGGAGTGAGGTGTAAGAAGGCTGGAAAGGGAAGAAGAGGTCAGTTTACGAAGGGGTCTTAAAAGAAAACAGAAGATTTCACATTTTATGTTGGAGGTAATAGGAAGCCCTTAGAGTTTATTGAATAAGGGGGTGACAAGTTCACACCTAAGCTTTGGGAAGATCAATTTGATGGCTGGGTGGAGGATGAACTGGAGGGGAGAGAGAATAGAAGCAGAGAGATCACTCAGAAGGCTATTGTAATAAGACTATAATATATAACATATAATAATAAAAATAAACTATAATGATAAAATAATATAATGATAAAAAGTGCTGAGGGCCTGCACCAGGATTGGTGGCAGTGTCAGAGGAGAGAAGGGGGCA
>NW_020953522.1:0-1926 GCF_900497805.2 Vombatus ursinus | reverse complement strand
TCTCTCTCTCTCTCTCTCTCTCTCTCTCTCTCTCTCTCTCTCTCTGGCATATTTATAGAGGAATCATTTTGAAAAGAATTCTTTTAAGAAAATATTGCATTGAATGGAAGGTTTTTTTTAAAATGAGACATTTTGGTTTACCAACTCCCCCAAAATGGGGAGAAATGGTAGAGTTGTTTTTTTTTTTTTTTGTTTGCCTTCTAGTCATCTTTAAAAATCCTTAGAAAGCTTATGACACGTTATGGCAATTATACTGAATCTAATTCTGTGGGTAAGCCACAGTTGACCTGTCTGCTAACCCCTGTCTCCCAAACCCTGACTTTCCGATGCAGTGAGCAGGAAGAAAGTCAACAGAGAGTTCAAAGAGGGAGCGGAAGTGGGGAGTCTAGACCCTGACAAGTTAATAACTTAACAGTGGGTGAACAAAGCTGAGAAAATAACAGCTGAGGAGACTGCAGGAAAGGATCTGCATTAAAGGCAGGACAAAGCCAAGAGGAAAGAGGCCCAGGAAAGGTGAGGTAAGGCAGGAAAACATTTCAGTCTGGAGAAGCTGGTCTTGAGTATTTCACCAGGAGAGCTCCCAGATCTGTAGGTTGAGAAGGAACCACCACGGTCCAAAGGAATCTCCAGCACACT
This sequence comes from Vombatus ursinus, assembly GCF_900497805.2. Lineage (NCBI taxonomy): Eukaryota > Metazoa > Chordata > Mammalia > Diprotodontia > Vombatidae > Vombatus > Vombatus ursinus. Next base: position 1,290 of record NW_020953522.1, on the reverse strand, counting down.
AACAGTAGAATTACAGTTTCCTAAAGCCCTGGAATCAGGCATGAAGACAGCTTGGTACAATGGAATAAGCAAATGTCTCTGGAACAAGAGGACCCAGGATTCAAATCCTGCCTCTGATCATGTCTATTTGAATGTCCTTGGGCAAATCATTTCAACTTCCTAGGTGTCCATTTGTTAAATGTGGGGGTTGGATTCCAGACTCTCTGAGCTCCCTTCTGACTCAAGATCTGTCATCTTACAAAAGTCCCAAACTCGGACCTTTGGAGCCACCTGGTCCAACTCCTTCATTTTATACCTGACGATGCTGAGGCTCAGAGAGAAGAGACAGGGTCACACAAGGAACAAACGGCAGAGCTGCCTTTAAAACAATGGAGGAACCTCTCTGACTTGTCCCTGGCTGAATGCCAAATCTGTTCACAGAGAGGTGGCAAGCCTAGAGCAGAGACTTTTGGGGGGTTGGGTCTATAACCTCCCAATATTTTATAGATAATCCCAACAATGGCACCTTCCATAACAAAGTGGGTGCTCTGTAAATATAGCCAGAGGAGGTGAGGGGTACAAGTTAAGTAAACTAGCATTAAGCACCTACTATGTGCCAGGCACTACGTTAAGCACTGAGGATATGAAGAAAGGTAAAGAATCGCTGTCTTTAGGGAGCTCAAGATCTATGTACAAGCAATGTATACACAGGATAAATAGGAAATAATCAACAGAGGGAAGGCTCCTGAATTAAGAAGAATTGGGAAAGGTTTCTTGCAGAAGGTGGGATTTTAGCTCGGACTTGAAGGAAATCAGGGAAGCCAGATAGAGATGAGGAGGAAGAGAATTCACATCCTGTGAAAATGCCCAGAATAGTGAAATGGAGTATCTTGTTTGAGAGACTGCAAAGAGGCCAATGTCATTGGATCATAGTATATGCGGAGGAGGGAGTGAGGTGTAAGAAGGCTGGAAAGGGAAGAAGAGGTCAGTTTACGAAGGGGTCTTAAAAGAAAACAGAAGATTTCACATTTTATGTTGGAGGTAATAGGAAGCCCTTAGAGTTTATTGAATAAGGGGGTGACAAGTTCACACCTAAGCTTTGGGAAGATCAATTTGATGGCTGGGTGGAGGATGAACTGGAGGGGAGAGAGAATAGAAGCAGAGAGATCACTCAGAAGGCTATTGTAATAAGACTATAATATATAACATATAATAATAAAAATAAACTATAATGATAAAATAATATAATGATAAAAAGTGCTGAGGGCCTGCACCAGGATTGGTGGCAGTGTCAGAGGAGAGAAGGGGGCA
>NW_020953521.1:0-13486 GCF_900497805.2 Vombatus ursinus | reverse complement strand
AAGAGGTGAATCTGTTTTTTTTTCCCCCCATTTGAAGTTTTTTTTTTTGTTTTTTTTGTTTTTTTTGGTCAAAATAGCTCATTTGCTCAAGCATCTACTTCTAAACATAAACATGGAGTGAAGACCGGTCACAGCACCAGTCTAACTCCTGAGACCAAAAATGGCCTTCTCTACTCTTCACTCATTTTTTAGTTCTTCATAAGATTCCATTCTCAGAGTGAGACAACATAATTAAATATGTACTGTCCATCATGTATAAAAATAGTGCTGCTCACTGACTTTCTTTCAGCCATACCCATCCTTAGAGTCATTTGTACACCAGTGGGTATGGACTGTTTGAAGACATCCATGTCCTGTCTCTCCCAGTTACTTATATGGCCCAAAGCAAACAATTCTGGACGTTTTGATTATGGAATATAGCATTCTTCTTTGTCTTAATAGAACCAGTTTGGGAGGTGTGTATTATCATTATTTGTAGAAATCCAGTCCAACCTACTCATTTTATAGACAAGCATTACATGTAACAGGGCAGCAGAGCAGGAAATGGAATCCAGCTTCTCCAATTCTAAATCGAATGCTCATCCCAGTTTGTACTGTCTCTCAAGTAAGAGCTAAGCATTTCTAGCCATCACTGCCATGTCCCTCTCAGGGTGCCCATTCTCTTCTCTTCCTTCAAAATACTTATTTTTACTTTTTGTCCCTCGTAGCAGTACTTTGTTTCTTAGGACACATCCATGCCCCATCACAGGTAAATGAGTTAGTTGTAAATACCTCATTATATACCTGATTATACATTATTATTTGGGAGGAAGAGTGGTTCTCTACTGGAGAAGTACTGGAGAAAACTATCCCAGCTGTGGAATCAGATCTCATGACACCCTGAATGCCGGATTTTATTTTTGTACTTCACAAAGAAAGAGAAGAAAATGTAGCTCACTGCATCAAAGTTTGAATGTCATATAACATCGAGACCTCCAGTGAACAATGGCACTGTGTGTGTATCTCAATTATGACAAATGAAGGCATTTTGAATATGCAGGGCCAAAGGTTCTCAAACGTTTGAACAGAAAAAGCACAGAGAGGCTGGCAGCCCTGTTAAAATCCCCTGGTTTCCCCCAGAACAGTAACCAGAAAGGTCAAATGTGGGCTCCTCCCTGAAGACCTGCTCACAACTCTGCCAGTGTAACTCAACCTGGCCATCTATCTCATCTCGACTTTTCAGTCCTAGCTCTCATCTCAGCTCCCAGACATAGTGATTTGTGGAAGTGCAGACATCTCCATTGGCAGAGGTAGAGATCACTTTTCTTATTCCTGTGATCTGATGATTCATCTTTAGATCCTGGTCTCTGGAAATGAGCATCTATTCACTCAGCACGGCTCAGTACAACATTGTTCCCAACAATAATCAGTAAACATTGTGCTCAGAGCAGCTAGGGAGAGAAAAATTTGACTTTAAAAATACTCCATTAAGAAAAGGAGGTGGCTAGAATGCCTTATCTCAGATAAATTTAAAATCAGATATATTTTGAAATATTAAATTTAAATTAAATTAATTTCAATTTTAAATTATTTAATTAATTGATTAAATTTGAATTTAAAAATTTGTTCCCTCGCTTCTTCCTCATATGATATTTTTGTTGAAAATACAATAAGGAGAAGACACTTTAAATTAACCAATTAGAGCAATCAGCCTAAAAGTCTAAGAAAGAAAAATGTTTAAGTTTATTTAACATTCCCTATAGGCTACTCCCCAAGTTGAACTGGAATTAACTAGTTGGATATCTAAGGGGCAGTTGTTACCTCAGGTTCTAGCCTTGTGGATAGCTCCTCCTACTACTGAAGCTCACGGGAACCAACCAGTGTGTTCCTCATCACCAATCAGCCAGTAGACTAAGTTAGCTTTTAGCAAAGGCATTTTATTAAAACCACATAGGAAAAACAGTTGGTACAAAACAAATTCCCTAAAAAACCTATGGCAAATCCACTCATCCATACCATTTCTGTGGGGAGGGTAGGTGCAAACTTAGAGTACAGTAGGAGAGAGGCATATGGGAAGGATTCACATGTGGCAAAGGGTAAGTTGTGAATCCTAGTACTACCTGTCATTTCTCTCTTTGTAGAATTATCACACAATGCCTCTGGGGTGTAGCTTTCTGATCAAATGCTCAGGGGTTGGGCGGAGCAAAAGACAAAACCCCATTGTATTTCCCCTTTTCTTGATGAGCTCAGATACTCCTATAAAACCTTCAGTGATCACCTCTATGTAAATGACTGACAAATCTTCATTTTAACTCCCATTTCTGCCCAGAGTACCAGTTCTGTATTTCCAACTGCCTGCTGCCGCTAAATAGCTATGTGGCCTTGGACACCTCTGGTCCTCATCTAAAAGTGAAGGCATTAGATGAAATCAGAGGTTCACAAACTTTCTGGTCTCAGGACCCCTTTAAGTCCTTAAAAATGTTGAAGGACTTAACCCCGATTGCCTTGCAACCACAACAGCAAAAAAAGATGGAGGAGCCCAAAGAGTTTTTGTTTATGGGTTTTTTTGTATTCAATATTTATTGTATTTGAAATTAAAACTGATAATTTAAAAATATTCATTTTTAATTCATTTAAAAATAACAATAAATTCCATTACATGTCAACATAAGTAACATTTAAAATGAAAAAATAACTATATTTTCCAAAACAAAAAAATTAATGAGAAGAATGGCATTGTTTTATATTTTTTTCAAATTTCTTTAGTGCCTACCTTAATAGAAGACAGGGCAGCTGGATTCTCATATCTCCTTCTGCATTTAATCTGTTGTAATATGTTGTTTTGATTGAAGTATATGAGGAAAATTTGGTGTCACACAGATATATAGTTGTACAAGGGAAAAGTACTTTAACAGACAAATAACATCTTAATATAATTATAAGAATAGTTTTGACCTTGAGTAGCTCCCTCCCTTAAAAAGATCTTAGGGAGGCAGCTAGATGTCGCAGTGAATAGAGCACTGGCTTTGAAGTTAGGAGGACCTGAGTTCAAATCCAGCCTCAGACCAAACACTTGACACTTACTAGCTGTGACCCTGGGCAAGTCACTTAACCCCCATTGCCTAAAAATAATAATAATAATTTTAAAAAAGATCTTAGGGACTCCCAGAGGTCTCTGGACTATCCTTTGAGAATTATTGGACTAGATCATCTCAAAGTACTTATAAGATCCATAAATCTTTGAATCACTACCTGGATAACCTGCAATCCTGGATAACCTTGAAATCTACCATATCCAAAACTAAATTAGCTCATCAACTGTGTCTGTTATATAACATTCTATGTCCATCGTCTCCAACTTCCCAAAAAAGAAAAAAAGATTGGTAATCATAGAAACTCTTTTAAAACTAGATTTTTATTGATCGCTTTTGTTTTTAAATTGCCTAGATTTCCTCCTATATTCCTTCCCTCCCTATTTCCAGAGAGCCGTCCCCAATAATGGACTTTTTTTCAAAAAGAAAGAAAAAGAGGAAGAATAAAAAACATTTAGCAAAATTGATCAATACATAGAAAAAAAATCTGACATATTCAATCTTTCACACCCATGGACTTTCACTTCTACAAACAAAAGGGGAGGTGTCTTCTCATATTTTTCTTTGGTGCCAAATTTATTCTACTTTCGTATCATTAGTTTTTGATTATTTTATCTATTGTTCTTTTCATTTACATTGTTGTAATCATTTTGTGTATTATTTTCCTGTCTCTGCTTACTTACTTTACATAAGTTCATATAAATCTTTTTAAGCTTTTCCATATTCATCATGTTTGTCATTTCTTACAGCACTTACAATACAATAATTACAATACAGTAATATTCCATTACATTTATGTACCACAATTTGTTTAGTCATTCTCAATTGATAGACATTTATTTTGTTTCCAGTTTTTTTGTTCCAGCAAAAAAGCGCTGCTATAAATATTGTGACTTTTTTTTTGTAATGACCTCCTTGGAGTATATGCTTCATAGAATCTTGAAGTGAAAATTACAAAAATTACTTTACAGAATTGCCCATGGAATCAAAAGGTTGAGAAGTACTATCAATTACTTTGAATTTCAGGTCCTGGAGGAACATTCAGTCTCAGTTGTCTTAAATTCAATTGGAGATGTACCACTAGAACTCAAAAGCCAAGACTGGAGTTATAGATTTAGTAATCATCTACATAGTGGTAAGGGTTGAACTTGTAGGAGTTAATGAGATCCCCAGTGGAGAGACCAAACAGACAGAAAAGGTGGTCAAGGAATAGGGCCTTAGGGAAAGCTTACAATTGAAGGAAGAATATTAGGACCCAGTGATGGAGATAAGAGTATGAGTGTGTCACAAGCTTCAAAGAAGCCAAGGAGCCCAAGGACTGCTATCAGAAGGAAGGAGAGGGTAGATGGTGTGTGTCTCCCCATTGTCTACCAAATACTGTTTAAACTCCTGATTCTGCATTCAAATTCTACCACAATCTAGGTCTAGTCTAATTTTCCAAACTTTTCTGCTATTTCACAGGGAAACCTAGCTGCTCTCTGTCCTCTGTTCCTGTACTGCCCCTTCCTGTCTTTGCTCATGCTGTTTTTTATTCTAGGAATGGAATCCACTTTCTCTCCACCTGCTGAAGTCCTACTTCCTCCATGAAATCTCTGATCTTTCTTCCACTCTTAACTGGAGATGGTATCAAGTTTCTCATAATACTTTGCCTGGACCTCTCCCTTGCACTTAATCACATTCTCCTTTGTAACAATTATCTATATATGTTTCCCTCCTGACTCCCAATCCCCTTTAGCTTATAAATTCCTTGAGAGTAGACTCCATGAATCATCTATCTTTATATTCCCAGTGCCTAGCCCCCCACACTTTGCTTGGGGGAGCTACTTAACACATTTGTGGAATTGAGGTGTACATGAAATGAAATACTCACGGCCACCAAGCAAAATTAACTCGACCTCTGTGTCTCCCTGTGCATCAGCCTAACCTGCTAATGAAAGCAAGGGGACAGAGTTCTCTCCAAGCACTAAGATTCCAGTCCGGGATTTCTTTGTGGGTTCTACTAAGACTTCCAATTCTAACTACAATTACTCCTGCTATTTCACTCGGGGAAGCACTCCCTGATTATCAATTTAATCTAGATCTAAATTAGATTTAATCTACAGGCTTTTTTTTTAGGAGGAAGGCCAATTCAGAAGGCTAAATTCACCACCCACTAGAGACTCAAGGCTCAAATGCCCATGATTCTAAGTTTTGTTATTTATTTAGCCAGGGCTTCTAGTTTACAGAAAAAAACCCTAGCTAGAAAGTCAGAAAACCTCGACGTGAATCCAGCTTTGATACTTGTCAGTCACAGAATGTGCTCATGAACTAACTTTAAAATCATCTAGTCCAATCTCCTCATTTTATGTATGAGGAAACCAAGACTTATGGGGGTAAAGGAAGGGACTTGCTCAAGATCACATACCCTTGACATTGGGGTCAAACCTAAGTCTTCTGGGTCCAATGTGGCTCTCACTACACCAGCTCACCTTTCATAGGTTACCTTACTTCTAATAGCTATATAACCATAAGCATATTACTTTACCTCCCTGGCTCCCAATTCCCTTTTCTATAAAATGGAAGGCTTAGTCTTTATTTCAGGGACCCTTAGCTTGTGTTCTACAGCAGGGGTGGGGAATCTGAGGCCTTGAGGCCATGTGTGGTCTTCTAGATCCTTAAGTGTGGCCTTTTGATTGAATCCAAATTTTATAGAACAAATCCTTTTATTCTAGATCCTCAAGTGGGGCCTTTTGACTGAATCCAAATTCGACAAAACAAATTAGGATTTCCTAATCCTAACAAATTAGGATTTGTTCTGTCAAACTTGGATTCAGTCAAAAGGCTCCACTTGAGGATCTAGAAGGCCACATGTGGCCTCAAGGCTACAGGTTCCTCACCCCTGGTCTATAGGCTTCTAGACTCAGGTGGTAAGGTCTGTGAACTTGGATGGGGAAAAAAAAATCTTTATTTTCACAAACCTCTAACTGAAATTTAGCATTTCCTCCAAATGTGATTTTTTTTTTTTTATCTGAGAAGGGGTCCATAGGCTTCACCAGATGCTAAATGGGTCCAAGACACAAAAAAGATGAAGAACCTCTGGTCTCTACGGCCTCTAAGATCTCTTTCTCAGTTTTAACAGTCTATGAATCTAATGTCTGTCTGAGTGTGCTTCCCCTCTTTTTAGATAATTTTTTCTTTTTAGATAATTTTTTTATCAAGGACTTTGCAAATTTCGACAAGCATGAACATTTCAGTGTGCCAAGAACAGAAAAGAGGCTTGTATGAAACTGTGAACTTCTATAACATAGTTTTTTAAAGTGTATATTAAATTTAACATGCTAGTAACAAGTACCCAGTTTTTTTGCATCTCTTTCTGGACTTTCCTCTGTGCGTTTTTGAATATTTCATTTACACTTTTCTTTCTTTTCTTTTCTTTTCTTTTTTTTTGCATCGGTGTTGCTACCTCCAAGTATGCTGATGTGAGCCCCTAACCCCAAACAGAAGCCCTCTGCATCAGTTTTCCATCATAAGAAATGGGATCACAGCAGCATGAACTAACCCACTGTTGTTTTTAGGAGGAAGCCCATTGAAAAAGGACTTTGAAGTGAAATCCTCAGGAAATGATAAACAACACAGCCATAGAGAAGAAAGCGTGAGTGAACTTACACTCTGGCAATGCCCCTTAATTATGCAGCCATAAATATGCTTTCCTTTTACATTAGAGAAGACCCTGGAGAGTTGTGTTTCCCCAGAGAATTCAAATCAAGCCCAGGCAACTCTGAGTGTGTGTGTGTGTGTGTGTGTGTGTGTGTGTGTGTGTGTGTGACTAAGGATTAAGGGTAAAAACAACAATAATAACAACCACTCACATTTATATAGTATTTTAACGTTTACAGAGCTTTCTACTAAGACAAGCATGCTGTCCTCTGTCCCTTGGCTGTCAGGCATCCCGCAGCTCTTCTTAGCTCTAGCTAGGGTTGCCTGCTGCTGGGATCTGATCTTTCATAGCACATGCACATCGATAGCACATCATACAGCCCTGGCGGGGCCAAACAGGATGCCTGGGGCTGTGGGGTGTGTCCAACATCTATTGTTTGCCGTCTTCAGAGCAGTAAGGAAACTGCTCCCTCAGCCCAGAGAGCTTAGAGGAAGGGTGGGGCTCCTAGTCTCTTGAGCAACCAGGGTCTGTTAATTACAGAGCAGCAGTGCTGTTCGTGAGTCAATTTGGCTCCAAATGTGGGGGCTGAGGAAGCCAAGAGTGGGAAGGGGGGACGGGGGAGGAGGGAGTGCCTCCAAGGCCATAGCAACAACCCTTCTGGGGCAAAGTGCACAACAGACAATAAAAAAGAGAAAGGGAATCCCTGTAGAATGAACGATGTTGGTGTTGTTTAGTCATTCAGTCATGTCCAACTTTTGTGACCCCATGGACCTTACTGTCCGTGAGGGTTTTGTGTTTTTTTTGGCAAAGTTATTGAAGTGGTGTTTTTTTTGGCAAAGTTATTGAAGTGGTTTACCATTTCCCTTTCCAGTGGATTACGGCAAACAGAGGTTGCCTAGGGTCACACAGCTAGTAAGTGTCAGAGGCTGGATTTGAATTCAGGTCTTTCTGGCTTCAGGCCCAGCACTCTATCCATTGTACCGTCTGGCTACTCCTAGAATGAACTATAAGTTGCTTATATTGAAGATTTTGTTATCCTCCTGTTTGGGAGATAGGGAGAATCCTCTGCAGCATGGTTTTCTCTAGATTATCCAAACAAAGGGGTGTCCCCTTCCTTGTACTGTCCCAAGCAGCTAACGAATACACCCCACACACAACAAAATACTTAAAATTTAGATAATGGTGATAATAATAGTAACGGGCATTTTAAGCATTCAAACGAACTTTAAATGTGGGACCTAATGCCTCTCAGACTCTGGGCTCACAAGGACTGGGGTCCTACCCCAAGATGATTAGTACCTCTCTGGTTCATTGTTCCCACCTAGAATTATTTCAGAGAAAACCTCCAAATATAGCCTAAGTGTAGCTCTTCTCTAGGATTCCCCAAATGTGGGTAACATCATTCCCCCATCTTGTGAATGCTCAAGGTAATAAATGCAAACAGAGCATTAGACAGCCTTTATTTTACCCCACAGAAAATGCAGAAGGTGCAAAGGACTCATGGGAGTCCATCAACAGTTACAGAAAACACATACCACACTCAAATAGTCCATCAGTTCCCTCCAAAAGGTAAGGAATTTGGGATGGCCATCAGGGCCATCCTTTGAGGTACTCTGGTGAGTTCCTCTTTTCCTAGACCTATACAGTTTCCCTGAGACCCATAACATTACCCTATGGTTAGACTCTTCCCCCTGAAAATAGGTGTACTTTGGGGATTTCTCAATAGGAAGCTCCCTTCTTGCGCTGTCCAAATACCACGCTGGCTTTATTCTCCAAAGTAGGACTGCTCAGGAACTCTGTAAATGTTTTCTTCTTTCTCCATGAAGCATGCTGTTGAAGAAATCTTTTTCCTCCATGTAGAAGATTATTGTCTAAGTTTTGGATTTAGGAACTCTTGAATTTGGGGGTTACTCACTCAAAGGTCAGTCCCCAAATCTAGCACTACCCAATAAATCCCTCTTCAGTAGGTAAAAGCCTCTAGATTCTGAGATCGTGGGGCCCAGGAGATGAAAACATCTACCTCTCTGGACAGGAAGTTGGCCATCAGAAAGATTGTCCACAAATTCTCCTCCTAGGCCACCTAGACACCATGCACATCTGTGGCAAGTTGCCAGGAGTTGTTGGAAGGGAAAGGAGAAGGGAGTAATCTCTTCTCCACCCTTTTGGCAGAAAGGCTCAAGGGAAAACTGTGAAGGAATCCAAAAGAGAAAGAGAGAGCTGGTCTGTCAGTTAGCTTTTATAGACCATGGAGTGAAGTGGTTGCTTGGACAAGAGTCTATCCCTGTACACTCCAGTCAGTCAGTTATCAGGTGCTCTAAGTGTTCTCTGAACAAGATGGCAGTGGCCATGCCCAGTGGTCAGTGCCCCTCAAATGCATGCCTACAAACGAAGGCTTTTTTATGCTCTGTCATCTCATCAAGTTGATCAAGAAGTCTCCAGGCAAACCCCATCCCTTTACACAGACATTATCTCATTTGATAGAGCTTGGTCAGACATCAAGGTCATCCACTGCATCTTGGGCCATCGCTAATCATCCTGACTTTCTGTCTTGCCACAGGATTCGATGATTCTGGAAGACAGAGTGAGGCTGACAACTTTGTGCAATTTTGCCTCACTTAAATCCAATTCACATACACGTTAAGACATCACCTTGTGATCAGTCCTCTTCAAAAACTAAGGATGGACAACATCTCCTCTGATAAAATGATGAGGATCATAGATTCAGAGCTGAAAGGTGCCTAATCTACCTCCCTCATTTTACAGGTAAGGAAATCAAGGCCCAGAGAATGACTTACCCTAGTTCACATACATAATAATAATACATAATGCATTACGGTTTGCAAAGTGCTTGATGCACAGATCCTCACAACAAAACCAAGACTATGAAGTAGGGGCTATTATTATCTCCACTTTACATATGAGGACACTCAGGGTCAGAGAAGTCAAAGTGATTTGCATAAGCTCATATCGCTAGTAAGTTTCTGAGGCAGGATTTGAACTCAGGCCTTCCTCACTCCAGGTCCAGTACTTTCTCTACCATGACACTTAGCTGCCTATAGGTAGTAACTTGTAGCACTGGGCCCTATAGCTCCAAATCCAGCTACCTTTTCACTGTACCACTTTTCTTGAGCACAAAGTTAACAGTAGAGCTGAGAATGGGCCGCAGGCTCAAATGGCTTTTGAAACCATTCAGATTCAAAGGTAGAAATAACCAACTGCATTTAATAATGATGATGATGGTTATAAAGATGACATCACTTCACCACTTAATTTTTCAGGTTTCTCATCCGTAGAAAGAGGATTTTGGGTATTTCAATATGAAAGAAAGAGCACTGAATTTAGAGTTAAAAGACCTGGGTTCAAATTTTTTCTCTTCAACTTACTCCCCGTGTGACCTGGGCGGGGGAGAAGACATTTAACTTTTCTCTGCCTCAGTTTCTTAATCATCAAGATGATGGGATTTGCTTGTATGGTTTTTAAGGACCCTAACATTTTCTGATTCATCTTGAGTGCGAAATCCATGTGTATCCTGCTTTATAATTTTCAATGGATTTTCATGCATGTTATCTATATGAACTACCACCACAAAAAAGAAAGGAAGATGGGAAAAGTGGTGGATACTGGAGCCTGTTGGGCCAGACAGTGGGGAAGTGCAGGTTTTTCAAAGTTCAGTTAGTATCGTCCAACTCGAATCCCCAGACAATGGGATATAGAGGTGGAAGGGACGTATCATCCAATCCAATCTATGCAGGGAGAAACTGAGGCCCAGATTGGTAAAGTGACTTGCCCGTGGTCACACAGCTAGTACGCAGCAGAGCTGGCACTTAACCCAGATGTTGTGAAGCTACTGTACATTGCTACTCTACCACACAACTGTCTTCCAACAAAATAATCACAATGCTTCCTGCAAAAACTTTCTGAGCTCTTGTTTTTTTTTCTTATGATTAGATAGAAGTGTGCTTCATATTACCCCAACCAATAACCTGTCGCAACCTGATCTTGCTATGGTGACACTAATCCTCACTTTAATGCTATCCTGGCTGATGGCTCCTTTATTACACTGCTCCCCTAGAACTCAGTCCCTGAAAACAACATTGCTTCACCTGGTGATGTTTTCCTCTCCAATGCTTCTCAGTTAACGTCAGTGGAGTCGCTTATATATTTTTAGGCTTGACTTTCTGACTATAACCAACAAAAAGTGTAGGGGTGAGCACTGGAGTTTATTTTTAAAATCGATTCCCAGCACGCAACAGATGACACACCTCAAGGTACACCAGTGGACCGCTCCCAGGGTTACACACACACTGATGGGAAAACGGGAAATGACACCAATGCAGAACGGGGCTTCTCTTCCTCAAGGCAGGGACAGCCTGTCCAGCCAGTAGAGAGAATATCCTTTCCTTTCCTGTTGAGAACACGCAAGCACCCGAGACGTCACATAAAGAGGTAGTTTGGTTTGGCATCCTTGATGATGGGTGCAGGGCACGGTCCCACGTGGCTTTTGGGTTTTTGTGTCTGTTCCATTACAGCAGCAGCTAAATGCTAATCCAGTCCACCCTCCCGATGGAGGAAGAGAGGTCAAGTCTCTGTCGCCTTACATACCCATCCTTATACTCTGGATGATCTGAAATATAGCTGGAGAAGGAAAAAATATATAGGTTCATTCAGATGCTAGTCAGCCTGAAGGAGGTTGGGAAATCAATCCCCTGGTGTCCTGCTTAAAATGACCCCTCCCAAACTTGACATGTGAGCATGCAACAGCTTAACTGTTTCCTCACCAGAGGTTATGCTAACAAGAGGTCAATGAACTTTCAAAAATAGGCTTTCAGCTTTTCTCACTGATGCCTGAGGAATTTGTCCAGACACATTCAGTTAATTCTAGTGAGAGTTACAGATATGAATGTACCAAGTACTGCAAGGCCTGGCCAGATGTCCTGGGATGTCGTGCAGCCAGCCACATCCCTGGGAATAACTGCTCTCTTCCTTCACCTTTCCTTCAAAACAACCCAGCTCCACATGCTGGTTAGGAAAGCTGAGTGATAGCAGAGAGATCCCCTGGTATACCAGTCTGACCTCCAATACTGCTGGCACTGTTCAGTTACTGATAACCCACATCACAATTTGGCATCTGGCTGATTGGGAGCCTCTGAAATGTGGGCTGGCTCATTATGCCGCTGAAAATTAGGACAATATTGGTTGGTTATGTGTGATAATCTTCTAGGGGCTAGGAAGACTTGACTTTCATTTAAGATTCTTTAAGAAACTAGTCTTTCTACTCACTGTCTCTGGCCTGGAAGAACTCCTAATTAAAACAATGATTGCTGATACCACAAGGCAGGGCCTCAAAAAAGCAGATTTCACAAATATCTGGTAGACAATAGCTCCAGGGAGAAAAGAGTCCTTTGCTCTGCTTCTGGCTTTTTATTTTGCTGAGAGCTGGTAATTTGTCCTTGCCCTCTGTCTGTTTACTTGAGGTCATTATAGTGGGTTGAGAGGCTTGTTTTTAAAATTGGTTTCATATCTGTAGGTTGTCCAAGGAAGCAAAAGTCTAAAAACAAGATTTCTTCTTATATCATTCCCAGCCATTGAAGATAAACAGCCTTGGGTGGCCCAAAGATCTAGAATGACTTGAAGGACTGGATTCAAAGGAGGATTTGCCTTTTTGAAAAGGTTCAGTGGAGCTATCAACTAGCCAACCTAGTGACAAAAGTAAAATCATTGGATGGATGAATTTCCTAAATAATGGTACCAAAATTTTTTTTATTTTAATTTACTTGAATGGAAATGTTTTTCATATACTGCCCCCCCTCACCTTCCCTGCCTTCTTAAACAGAGTAAAACTTGAACCTTTCCTTGGTTCCTCAGGTTCTCCAACCGAGAACAATAAAAACTGCTCTCTGCTTCTCAGATACTACTGACATGAGAAGAACTATTGGTCCCTGAGGTAAGTGACTTGAGATTACTGTGTTTTTTGTGTTATTTTTTCTACTTTTTGTATATTTTTTCTGCCTCCTCTCTTCTGCAGATTTTTCCTGTCCCTTCTTGCATCAGTTGGCATTACCACTTTTAATAGAGCCCCTGTTTTTCAGTTTGCTCCTTCAATTTGCTCTGCTTTGGGTTTGGAAAGCATAGACCTAAGCTTGTTAAACTCTCACCCAGAACCTTCTGACTCTCAGTTTGAGGGGCTTTCCATGCGTAAAGTAAACAAGCTTTAGTGCATGGATTTGTACTTGGTCATTTTTTGCTTTCTTTTGGTTCTCAGTTGTGTTCTAGGTAGATTAGGTTATTTTAAGCATGAATTCCAGATAGGTGAAGTCTTTTACTATAATAAAATCAATCAGAAATATCTGAACTTTACAATAGTCCCCAAGGAGAAGTGTGTGGAATACAATAAATAAAATAAAATAAACCCAAGAAAAATTTCTATTTGTCTCATGTTAGGCATTATTTTCAAGACTGATTCAGCTATACAGTTAGGACCCAACGAATGAGACTATCAGTGAGTCACGGTCACATCTCATTGACTCCAATTATGGTTGTGTAACTTTGAGGAAACATTAACATTACCTCTGCTCTTTCTAGGTAGCTACTGACCATTTCCTTGGAGAATTGTAATCAAAACACTCTGGATCAGCCTCAAATTATTAACTTGAATTAAAATAACTCATTTATTCCCTTTTAACTTCACTAAAAATGATTCCTTATCCTAATTGAGTGAATATAGCAGTGTGCTTCTCTCTCTCTCTCTCTCTCTCTCTCTCTCTCTCTCTCTCTCTCT
>NW_020953520.1:0-1098 GCF_900497805.2 Vombatus ursinus | reverse complement strand
GAGTGAAAGCAGTGACTTGCTTGAGCTCTCCCCCAAACCCCTCCAAATACCTGTAAAAAATGGCTCTAAACAAACTCTAAAGCAGCAGAACCCACAAAAAGACAGAGTGAAACAAATTTCCAGCCCAAGACAACATGGATGGTTGATGAGAAAGTTCTATCTTGCCGGGCAGGGAGAGGAGTGCAGTTTGGCGTGAGCACGCAGGCCACAGTGACCCTGAAGCAGGCCTCAGAGGCCTGAATCCCGGGCAGCTGTGGCAGTTTCCAGACTTCTCAATGCTCGAACGCCAAAGCCAACTTGGAAGGTCAGTGGGAAAAGGCTGTGACTAGGTAAGAAAGGAGCTAGGTCTCAGCCACAAGTCCCAAGAGCAGCCTCTGGGGCAGCGGTTGCCTCCTGAGCTTACAGCCTACAGGATGAGGGGGAATCGAGTGGCTGATCAGAGAGGCATTGCAGGGATCTCTCTGCCAGTGCTGAGGTAGGAATCTCTTGCTTTGCCTGTGCTTGGATCTGGATCACAGTTCTGAGGGTCGGTCCTGGGGCAAGGAGGAGCGCTGGCCTGCTGAAGCTTGTTGTGGCTGTGAAGAGGAAACACCCCCACCCCTTATCATACCACCTTTGAAGAACTGAAAATTTATAGGTCCCTAGAAGTACCTCTGAAAACAGCTGTTCAAACCCCTGAAGCTTGGGACAGTACATTCTCCACATTGGAAGCAGACTCTTACCTTTACAAAGAGTTTAAAACTCAAGTAATTGGCCAGGATCATGAGTAAGCAGCACAAAAAGAGTCAGACTATATTATCTTACTTTGGTGGCAAAGAAGATCAAAACATACAACTAGAAGAAGACAACAAACTCAAAGCTCTCATATCTAAAACCTCCAAAAAATATGAATTGGTCCCAGGCCTTGGAAGAGCTCAAAAGGGATTTTGAGAAGCAAGTCAGAGAAGTAGAGGAAAAACTGGGAAGAGAAATGAGAGTGATACAAGAAAATCATGAAAAACAAGTCAATAACTTGCTAAAGGAGACACAAAAAAATACTGAAGAAAATCACCCCTTAAAAAATAGCCTAACCCAAATGGCAAAAGAGGTCCGAAAAGC
>NW_020953519.1:0-1098 GCF_900497805.2 Vombatus ursinus | reverse complement strand
GAGTGAAAGCAGTGACTTGCTTGAGCTCTCCCCCAAACCCCTCCAAATACCTGTAAAAAATGGCTCTAAACAAACTCTAAAGCAGCAGAACCCACAAAAAGACAGAGTGAAACAAATTTCCAGCCCAAGACAACATGGATGGTTGATGAGAAAGGTATTTCTTGCTGGGCAGGGAGAGGAGTGCAGTTTGGCGTGAGCATGCAGGCCACAGTGACCCTGAAGCAGGCCTCAGAGGCCTGAATCCCGGGCAGCTGTGGCAGTTTCCAGACTTCTCAATGCTCGAACGCCAAAGCCAACTTGGAAGGTCAGTGGGAAAAGGCTGTGACTAGGTGAGAAAGGAGCTAGGTCTCAGCCACAAGTCCCAAGAGCAGCCTCTGGGGCAGCGGTTGCCTCCTGAGCTTACAGCCTACAGGATGAGGGGGAATCGAGTGGCTGATCAGAGAGGCATTGCAGGGATCTCTCTGCCAGTGCTGAGGTAGGAATCTCTTGCTTTGCCTGTGCTTGGATCTGGATCACAGTTCTGAGGGTCGGTCCTGGGGCAAGGAGGAGCGCTGGCCTGCTGAAGCTTGTTGTGGCTGTGAAGAGGAAACACCCCCACCCCTTATCATACCACCTTTGAAGAACTGAAAATTTATAGGTCCCTAGAAGTACCTCTGAAAACAGCTGTTCAAACCCCTGAAGCTTGGGACAGTACATTCTCCACATTGGAAGCAGGCTCTTATCTTTACAAAGAGTTTAAAACTCAAGTAATTGGCCAGGATCATGAGTAAGCAGCACAAAAAGAGTCAGACTATATTATCTTACTTTGGTGGCAAAGAAGATCAAAACATACAACTAGAAGAAGACAACAAACTCAAAGCTCTCATATCTAAAACCTCCAAAAAATATGAATTGGTCCCAGGCCTTGGAAGAGCTCAAAAGGGATTTTGAGAAGCAAGTCAGAGAAGTAGAGGAAAAACTGGGAAGAGAAATGAGAGTGATACAAGAAAATCATGAAAAACAAGTCAATAACTTGCTAAAGGAGACACAAAAAAATACTGAAGAAAATCATCCCTTAAAAAATAGCCTAACCCAAATGGCAAAAGAGGTCCGAAAAGC
>NW_020953518.1:0-2537 GCF_900497805.2 Vombatus ursinus | reverse complement strand
GAAAGAAAGCAAAATCATCAGGTATAATTCATCCTGGAGAGGTTCTTATTCTAGGCAAACTTTTTAAGTCTTGTTTTCAAGGACATAGGATTAACTTGGATTGATAGGTGTGGGGTAAAGGTATTTAAGGTAGAAGAAAAAGCATGGGTAGAGGCACAGAGAACAAGTTACATGCAATAGATGATGAAGTTGGTTTGATAGATTGAGGGTGACTGTGGGATGCAGCCTTTAAAATACATATTTTTCTATTAAAATATTCTATTTCTTCTCCTTTCTACCTTTGTCCCTAACCTGGAAATTGGGAGAGGGGGAGGGAAAGTCAAAATTGCTGTAACAAAATTGCATAATCAAAAAAATCCCACATTATCCATGGCCAAAACATATGTCATTTTACAGAGCAAGCCCATCACTTTTCTGTCAGGAAGTGTGTAGCATGGCACCAACATCACTTCTGGAATTGTATGGTTTGGTCCTTGAGTTGATCAGGATTCTTTCAGAGTTGTTTATCTTTATAAAATTGTTATTACATACATTGTTCTCCTAGTTCAGCTCATTTCACCCTGCATCAGTATGCAGGTCTTCCCATGTGTGCTGAAAACTTTCTTTTTTCCTTTTCATCATTTCTTAGGGCATAACTAATACTCCATGATCTTAATATAATACTATAATTTGTTCAGTGGGCATCCCTACATTTTCATTCTTCATTATATCTCCAGAGGGTCTGATATAAGTATTGCTTATATACTGTACGTATGAGTCCTTTAACTCTTTCTTTGACAGAACTGGAGAATAGATTTTGTTGTAGTATTACTGGGCAAAGGGTATACATTGTTACGTTACCTTTTTTTTTTTTTTTTTTTTTTTTTGGTGAGGCAGTTGGGGTTAAGTGACTTGCCCAGGGTTACACAGCTAGTAAGTGTCAAGTGTCTGGTCTGAGACTGGATTTGAAATTTGAACTCAGGTCCTTCTGACTCCAGGGCTGGTGCTCTATTCACTGTACCACCTACCTGCCCCTGTTAGGTTACTTTTAAGACATGATTCTGAATTTTTTTCCTGACTTGCTGTACCAAGGCACAGTTATACCAATAGTTGCATGATTAGTGTGTTTGCCCAAACTCTTCCAACATGTGTCATTTTACTTTTCGTCACCTTTGCCAATCTCATGGGATAGATATAGAAGAACATCAGAGTTGCTTTAATATGTATTTCTCTAATTCTTAGCTATTTGAAGCATTGTTTCATTTATTTATTGATAGCAGCTAGGATTTCTTCGCTTAAGAACTTAAGAGTATGTGTTAACGACTAAGGTGTAAGAAGACTGGAAAGGATTGGCTAATTATGTGACATTCCAATTTTGCAAAAGAGGAAAATGAGGCTTAAAGAAATTAAATAAATTGTGAATGTAAGAAACCAGGAAGATGATGCCATCATTGAAACTGATGAGGAAACATTAAAAGCTATTTGAGTCTTAGAAAGATGCACTTTTTTTATATGACTTGTCATTATGGAACCTATATTATGATCTTGGCCTTCCTTCCTAAATCATCCACTTTAGAATTGTGTGGTAGATTGAGGTCTTCCTTATGGGGCCTGTAGTTTCTAGATAATTCTAAAAAACAAAACAAAACCCAACACTATTACATTTTAGAAAATGTGGACACTTCCTTATGTCCAGGCTTAATGGTAATTCTCAAATGATTTCTCAAAGATTATTTAGAATGGTTCTGCCATAATCACATCAGTTTCATAGGATTAAATTCGATTCCTGCTTCCATATTGTCAAGACATTCTTGTTGCTTAGTGAATAAAGTGGAAATCCAGTGCCTTCCATGTTCTAACACCAAAGAGATTTCCATCCTTAATTCCTAGTGTACCACTACATGAATCTTGTAGTCTCATCAAGAAGACTTAATTGCCATGCCTCAAATGCACCTCATGCAATTCTACCATGATATCTTTGCTTATGTAGTTTCTTCTACCTGGAATGTCTGCCTTACCTTCTCTGCCTGTTCAAATCTTTCTTTTTCCTTATCCCATTTAAGGATCTTGACTCTGAGGTCTCCTTGATGGTGGTGAGTCCCGGTCTAGAACTGCCATATCATAAGAAGCTCTGGCCACACTCTTCATTTCACGTCTGTCTCACTCTTTGTTCTGCCATATCTCCACACAGTCTGTCTTGGTCCAGGTGGTAATGGAATCCCTCAGTTCCCACTCTCTACTTCTCCTTTATTCATTATGTTCCCCAATCATAATGTAACTGAGACTAGGGACCACTTTGTTGTCTAGTTTTTGTCTAGTTTTTGTATTGCCATAGCTTAGCAGAGGACCTGACATATAAGAAGCACTTAATAAATGTTCTCATCTTCCTACCTCTCTCTCCATAGACACATACAAATATATGTGTATGTGTATGTGTATATATACACACATATTATATATATATATATATACACAAATTATATATGTACACATATAGGCATGTGTGTGTGTGTGTGTGTGTGTGTGTGTGTGTGTGTGTATCCTCTAAGGCCAGGTTA
>NW_020953517.1:0-2536 GCF_900497805.2 Vombatus ursinus | reverse complement strand
GAAAGAAAGCAAAATCATCAGGTATAATTCATCCTGGAGAGGTTCTTCTTCTAGGCAAACTTTTTAAGTCTTGTTTTCAAGGACATAGGATTAACTTGGATTGATAGGTGTGGGGTAAAGGTATTTAAGGTAGAAGAAAAAGCATGGGCAGAGGCACAGAGAACAAGTTACATGCAATAGATGATGAAGTTGGTTTGATAGATTGAGGGTGACTGTGGGATGCAGCCTTTAAAATACATATTTTTCTATTAAAATATTCTATTTTTTCTCCTTTCTACCTTTGTCCCTAACCTGGAAATTGGGAGAGGGGGAGGGAAAGTCAAAATTGCTGTAACAAAATTTCATAATCAAAAAAATCCCACATTATCCATGGCCAAAATATATGTCATTTTACAGAGCAAGCCCATCACTTTTCTGTCAGGAAGTGTGTAGCATGGCACCAACATCACTTCTGGAATTGTATGGTTTGGTCATTGAGTTGATCAGGATTCTTTCAGAGTTGTTTATCTTTATAAAATTGTTATTATATACATTGTTCTCCTAGTTCAGCTCATTTCACCCTGCATCAGTATGCAGGTCTTCCCATGTGTGCTGAAAACTTTCTTTTTTTCCTTTTCATCATTTCTTAGGGCATAACTAATACTCCATGATCTTAATATAATACTATAATTTGTTCAGTGGGCATCCCTACATTTTCATTCTTCATTATATCTCCAGAGGGTCTGATATAAGTATTGCTTATATACTGTACGTATGAGTCCTTTAACTCTTTCTTTGACAGAACTGGAGAATAGATTTTGTTGTAGTATTACTGGGCAAAGGGTATACATTGTTACGTTACCTTTTTTTTTTTTTTTTTTTTTTTTTGGTGAGGCAGTTGGGGTTAAGTGACTTGCCCAGGGTTACACAGCTAGTAAGTGTCAAGTGTCTGGTCTGAGACTGGATTTGAAATTTGAACTCAGGTCCTTCTGACTCCAGGGCTGGTGCTCTATTCACTGCACCACCTACCTGCCCCTGTTAGGTTACTTTTAAGACATGATTCTGAATTTTTTTCCTGACTTGCTGTACCAAGGCACAGTTATACCAATAGTTGCATAGTGTGTTTGCCCAAACTCTTCCAACATGTGTCATTTTACTTTTTGTCATCTTTGCCAATCTCATGGGATAGATATAGAAGAACATCAGAGTTGCTTTAATATGTATTTCTCTAATTCTTAGCTATTTGAAGCATTGTTTCATTTATTTATTGATAGCAGCTAGGATTTCTTCGCTTAAGAACTTAAGAGTATGTGTTAACGACTAAGGTGTAAGAAGACTGGAAAGGATTGGCTAATTATGTGACATTCCAATTTTGCAAAAGAGGAAAATGAGGCTTAAAGAAATTAAATAAATTGTGAATGTAAGAAACCAGGAAGATGATGCCATCATTGAAACTGATGAGGAAACATTAAAAGCTATTTGAGTCTTAGAAAGATGCACTTTTTTTATATGACTTGTCATTATGGAACCTATATTATGATCTTGGCCTGCCTTCCTAAATCATCCACTTTAGAATTGTGTGGTAGATTGAGGTCTTCCTTATGGGGCCTGTAGTTTCTAGATAATTCTAAAAAACAAAACAAAACCCAACACTATTACATTTTAGAAAATGTGGACACTTTCTTATGTCCAGGCTTAATGGTAATTCTCAAATGATTTCTCAAAGATTATTTAGAATGGTTCTGCCATAATCACATCAGTTTCATAGGATTAAATCCAATTCCTGCTTCCATATTGTCAAGACATTCTTGTTGCTTAGTGAATAAAGTGGAAATCCAGTGCCTTCCATGTTCTAACACCAAAGAGATTTCCATCCTTAATTCCTAGTGTACCACTACATGAATCTTGTAGTCTCATCAAGAAGACTTAACTGCCATGCCTCAAATGTACCTCATGCAATTCTACCATGATATCTTTGCTTATGTAGTTTCTTCTACCTGGAATGTCTGCCTTACCTTCTCTGCCTGTTCAAATCTTTCTTTTTCCTTATCCCATTTAAGGATCTTGACTCTGAGGTCTCCTTGATGGTGGTGAGTCCCGGTCTAGAACTGCCATATCATAAGAAGCTCTGGCCACACTCTTCATTTCACGTCTGTCTCACTCTTTGTTCTGCCATATCTCCACACAGTCTGTCTTGGTCCAGGTGGTAATGGAATCCCTCAGTTCCCACTCTCTACTTCTCCTTTATTCATTATGTTCCCCAATCATAATGTAACTGAGACTAGGGACCACTTTGTCGTCTAGTTTTTGTCTAGTTTTTGTATTGCCATAGCTTAGCAGAGGACCTGACATATAAGAAGCACTTAATAAATGTTCTCATCTTCCTACCTCTCTCTCCATAGACACATACAAATATATGTGTATGTGTATGTGTATATATACACACATATTATATATATATATATATATACACAAATTATATATGTACACATATAGGCATGTGTGTGTGTGTGTGTGTGTGTGTGTGTGTGTGTGTGTATCCTCTAAGGCCAGGTTA
>NW_020953516.1:0-1296 GCF_900497805.2 Vombatus ursinus | reverse complement strand
CAGGTCAGTCTCTGCCCTGATGGAATTTTCATTCTATTAGGGGCACAAAGGGCAACTAAGGGGCACAGGAGATAGAATGCAGGGCCTGGAGTCAGGAGGACCTGAGTTCAGACACTTCCTAGTTGTGTGACCCTGGGTAAGTCACTTTAACTCTATTTGTCTCAGTTTCCTTATCTGTCAAATGAGCTGGAGAAGGAAATGGCAAACCACTCCAGTATCTTTGCCAAGAAAACCCCAAAATGGGGTCTTGAAGAGTCAGATAGGACAGAAACAATTCAACAAAAACAAATTAATGAGCACACAACACACAAAATAATTTTTTTTAATCAGACAGAGGGCCTCACATCTGAGGAAATTGAGAAAGAGCCCCTGAATCCACTCTCCTTGAAATAGCCTTGGATTGCTAGAAGGTCTCCCTGCCTCCAAACTCTCTCAAGGCATTTAATTTCTATTCTACACACTGCCCTCATCAACTTCCTAATACCCTGCTCTGCTCCAAGGCCTCTCATGGCTCCCCTCTGCCACCAGGACAGTTTTCTCTCCAGATCCTGCTTTGCAGTCTTGTCCCACCTCCCTTTCTTGAACTAGGTACCATCACTCCCTTTTTTCCCGACCTTCCACACTCCAGCCACTACAAGAAGACTCTCTTCCTGTGTTCTAGTCTTTCCCTGCTTTGCTCCTGTGAATTCACATTCCAGGCCTGGGACCAACACCTCCCTTCCAAGAGAGATGATGGGTAAAGAGCTCCTTATGGCTGCAGTCACTGTCCTTCTTAGTGCTCTGACTAACAGACAGAATCTCCACATTGATATGAACAAGATTCCCCAAAGTCCAGAATGCTCCCTGCTTGCTGGACCCTCACCTCTAGAAGGAAGTCGTTCAGAAAGAAGGTTCTGACGACCTGGGTTCAAATCCTATCTCAGATATTTGCTACTAGTTTGACCCTGAGCAAGTCAATTTTGCTCCCCTGGCCTCAAAGCCCCCCCCAACCCCGACTTTTCATTCTATGATCCTTCCATGCTGTGATCTTTCTTCAGACCCCCAACTCTAGCTCAGCTTCATTCATGAGGCCTTCCCTGCTCCCCCAGTCCAGGGCACCTCTAGTCAGATTGTCCCCTGAGCCTTAGGTTTGGCCTCTTTGCTGCATGGGGACTTTGGGGAATCTTGCCCTCAGAGAGCTTACAATCTAATGAGGGTAGCAGATGTACAGCATGGAGCTTAGCACCTCCTAAAATAGCAGGTGCTTAATGTAGAAGGGAGAGAGAGGCTGAAAGAGAGAAGAGATAACCTAAGGAA
>NW_020953515.1:0-1995 GCF_900497805.2 Vombatus ursinus | reverse complement strand
CTTTGGGGCCTTCAATCCCTTCCTTATGCTCTGGGCCTCTGCTCTCCTCAGTCTCCCCTTGACTTCTGGTCTCCTCAGACCCCTCTGGGGTTCTGATTTCCTCAGATCCCTGTGGACCACTGATCTCTTCAGAGCTATGGGGGTCCCCTGCTTCCTCTGCTTCCCTGGTCACTTCTGTCTCTGAGGCTTGGGAGGACCTCTCCCACTTCTTCATGGCTCTGGGGATGTGGAGGACAGAGAGGTGGGTCCAAGGTCCTCCCAAGCTTCTGCTTGGGTCTCTACCTTCATCCAGGTCTCCTCCTTAGCCTAGCCCAAGTCAGACCAGGCTCTACCTCATAGAGACCAGATGACCTCATGGATGTGATGCTCTGTGTGGCTCACTGTCACTTAGGCTGTCCCTCTTCCTCTGTGTGTGTGTCTAAGGGGAACCTAGAACATCCTAGATAGATGGGATCTTTGAAAACACTGACTCCAAGTATCTCATTTGTCTAAGGAGGAAAGTGAGGCCCCATTTTGGGGTCTGTCCCTGTCTCTGGGGTTTCTCCCTATCTCTTTCTGTCTTGGCCTCTTGCTGAGTACCTCTCTCTCTCAGTGTTTCTCTGTTTGTCTTATCTGTCCGTCCCCCCCACCCCCGCCCCCATCTCTGTGCCTCCACGTCTCAGCCTCTGGGCTGAGCCTCCAGTTTCTGTCCAGATGGGCCTTTCCCCGAGTCTCTGCCCCTTACACTTGGGGTTTGGCGGGATCCCTAGGGACACAGCACCCGTAAACTCGCTCAACTCCCCCCTCCCCCAGGAAGTGCAGTGACTTCCTCCCGGGGCACAGGCGACGCCTGAGGAAGTTGGGGGAAGGGCGGCCACCCGAGGAGGGGAACACCAGAGCTCTTGATGGCGCGCGGGGGTTGGCGTTGGGTGGAGGTGGAGGGGTACTCAGGGGCAAGGACCCCGTGTCGGAGGTGCGCGGGGACAGCAATGGACGCAGCCACGGAGGCCGGGCTTGGAGGGATTTCCCTCAGAATGTTTAAAGAGCTCTAGTTGAGATCCTGGGGAGTGTTGGGAGAGGCGGAGGACTAGGACGCTGGGGCAAGGAGAAAGAGGGAGGGGGGTTTATTTCTTAAGCGCTTAGAGATCCATTTGCGACTGGGACTATGACCGCGGTTACGTGTGTTGTGCGAGCGCAAGAGAGCAAGCGCGAGGTGGACCGAGGATGCCAGACGGAAGGTCGGAGTGGGGAGAACAAAGTTGGGCTTCAGCCTTAAGGTCTAAGATTCCCCCGTTCCAGACCGCGTGCCTATGTGAGCGCAGGTGTGTGTCTGTGTGTGCTGGGTATCCGGACTCAGGAGTGCGGAGAAAGCCGGGACAGGTGCCCCTCAAGCGCTTAGAGATCCCCCCTGGCTAAAAGGTAAGGTCCGCTCACCTCGGAAGAAGCCTCCGCTGAGGGTCAGATGGACAGTGGCCGGGCTGGGTGACCATCCACTTAAGTTAGAGACTGGTCTGCCCAGACACTAGGCAGGCATGGGGCGGCACCCGGCTTCCCCGCCTCCCACCAGTCCGGGGAAGGAGGAGGCACTGACTGGCTTGTGCGAGGAGTGGGCGGGGCCAGGTTTCTAGAGGCCCCACCCCTGGAAGCCTCGGGTTTGACGGTGGGGCTTGTCGCCTGGGACTCCGCCTCCTCCCTGCTTCCAGGAAGGACTCACAAGTTATCTCCATCATCTCTCTACTGGGGAGAGAAATCGAGTTCTAGCTTTGGTTAATGCTTCCCAAGTTCCGAGTGGGAGAGAGACTCCTGAGTTCCATGTCTAGGTGTGCTGAGGCAGTCCCTGAGTTCTAGGTCTGAGTTCTCCTGTGTTGGGGTGCGGGTGGGGGGTTATGCCTGCTAGATTCTGGGTCCAGGGGAATAATTTTTAGTTCCATGGTTTTGGGTTGTGCAGGCCAGCACCTTGCATTCAAAGTCTGGTTTTCTGAGCTTTGGAGAAATTCTTGTTTTGTGGGCTTGATT
>NW_020953514.1:0-1302 GCF_900497805.2 Vombatus ursinus | reverse complement strand
CAGGTCAGTCTCTGCCCTGATGGAATTTTCATTCTATTAGGGGCACACAGG
Organism: Vombatus ursinus; assembly: GCF_900497805.2. Lineage (NCBI taxonomy): Eukaryota > Metazoa > Chordata > Mammalia > Diprotodontia > Vombatidae > Vombatus > Vombatus ursinus. Next base: position 1,251 of record NW_020953514.1, on the reverse strand, counting down.
GCAACTAAGGGGCACAGGAGATAGGATGCAGGGCCTGGAGTCAGGAGGACCTGAGTTCAGACACTTCCTAGTTGTGTGACCCTGGGTAAGTCACTTTAACTCTATTTGTCTCAGTTTCCTTATCTGTCAAATGAGCTGGAGAAGGAAATGGCAAACCACTCCAGTATCTTTGCCAAGAAAACCCCAAAATGGGGTCTTGAAGAGTCAGATAGGACAGAAACAATTCAACAAAAACAAATTAATGAGCACACAACACACAAAATAATTTTTTTTAATCAGACAGAGGGCCTCACATCTGAGGAAATTGGGAAAGAGCCCCTGAGTCCACTCTCCAGTGAGGCAATTGAAATAGCCTTGGATTGCTAGAAGGTCTCCCTGCCTCCAAACTCTCTCAAGGCATTTAATTTCTATTCTACACACTGCCCTCATCAACTTCCTAATACCCTGCTCTGCTCCAAGGCCTCCCATGGCTCCCCTCTGCCACCAGGACAGTTTTCTCTCCAGATCCTGCTTTGCAGTCTTGTCCCACCTCCCTTTCTTGAACTAGGTACCATCACTCCCTTTTTTCCCGACCTTCCACACTCCAGCCACTACAAGAAGACTCTCTTCCTGTGTTCTAGTCTTTCCCTGCTTTGCTCCTGTGAATTCACATTCCAGGCCTGGGACCAACACCTCCCTTCCAAGAGAGATGATGGGTAAAGAGCTCCTTATGGCTGCAGTCACTGTCCTTCTTAGTGCTCTAACAGACAGAATCTCCACATTGATATGAACAAGATTCCCCAAAGTCCAGAATGCTCCCTGCTTGCTGGACCCTCACCTCTAGAAGGAAGTCGTTCAGAAAGAAGGTTCTGACGACCTGGGTTCAAATCCTATCTCAGATATTTGCTACTAGTTTGACCCTGAGCAAGTCAATTTTGCTCCCCTGGCCTCAAAGCCCCCCCCAACCCCGACTTTTCATTCTATGATCCTTCCATGCTGTGATCTTTCTTCAGACCCCCAACTCTAGCTCAGCTTCATTCATGAGGCCTTCCCTGCTCCCCCAGTCCAGGGCACCTCTAGTCAGATCGTCCCCTGAGCCTTAGGTTTGGCCTCTTTGCTGCATGGGGACTTTGGGGAATCTTGCCCTCAGAGAGCTTACAATCTAATGAGGGTAGCAGATGTACAGCATGGAGCTTAGCACCTCCTAAAATAGCAGGTGCTTAATGTAGAAGGGAGAGAGAGGCTGAAAGAGAGAAGAGATAACCTAAGGAA
>NW_020953513.1:0-1995 GCF_900497805.2 Vombatus ursinus | reverse complement strand
CTTTGGGGCCTTCAATCCCTTCCTTATGCTCTGGGCCTCTGCTCTCCTCAGTCTCCCCTTGACTTCTGGTCTCCTCAGACCCCTCTGGGGTTCTGATTTCCTCAGATCCCTGTGGACCACTGATCTCTTCAGAGCTATGGGGGTCCCCTGCTTCCTCTGCTTCCCTGGTCACTTCTGTCTCTGAGGCTTGGGAGGACCTCTCCCACTTCTTCATGGCTCTGGGGATGTGGAGGACAGAGAGGTGGGTCCAAGGTCCTCCCAAGCTCCTGCTTGGGTCTCTACCTTCATCCAGGTCTCCTCCTTAGCCTAGCCCAAGTCAGACCAGGCTCTACCTCATAGAGACCAGATGACCTCATGGATGTGATGCTCTGTGTGGCTCACTGTCACTTAGGCTGTCCCTCTTCCTCTGTGTGTGTGTCTAAGAGGAACCTAGAACATCCTAGATAGATGGGACCTTTGAAAACACGGAATCCAAGTATCTCATTTGTCTAAGGAGGAAAGTGAGGCCCCATTTTGGGGTCTGTCCCTGTCTCTGGGGTTTCTCCCTATCTCTTTCTGTCTTGGCCTCTCGCTGAGTACCTCTCTCTCTCAGTGTTTCTCTGTTTGTCTTATCTGTCCGTCCCCCCCACCCCCGCCCCCATCTCTGTGCCTCCACGTCTCAGCCTCTGGGCTGAGCCTCCAGTTTCTGTCCAGATGGGCCTTTCCCCGAGTCTCTGCCCCTTACACTTGGGGTTTGGCGGGATCCCTAGGGACACAGCACCCGTAAACTCGCTCAACTCCCCCCTCCCCCAGGAAGTGCAGTGACTTCCTCCCGGGGCACAGGCGACGCCTGAGGAAGTTGGGGGAAGGGCGGCCACCCGAGGAGGGGAACACCAGAGCTCTTGATGGCGCGCGGGGGTTGGCGTTGGGTGGAGGTGGAGGGGTACTCAGGGGCAAGGACCCCGTGTCGGAGGTGCGCGGGGACAGCAATGGACGCAGCCACGGAGTCCGGGCTTGGAGGGATTTCCCTCAGAATGTTTAAAGAGCTCTAGTTGAGATCCTGGGGAGTGTTGGGAGAGGCGGAGGACTAGGACGCTGGGGCAAGGAGAAAGAGGGAGGGGGGTTTATTTCTTAAGCGCTTAGAGATCCATTTGCGACTGGGACTATGACCGCGGTTACGTGTGTTGTGCGAGCGCAAGAGAGCAAGCGCGAGGTGGACCGAGGATGCCAGACGAAAGGTCGGAGTGGGGAGAACAAAGTTGGGCTTCAGCCTTAAGGTCTAAGATTCCCCCGTTCCAGACCGCGTGCCTATGTGAGCGCAGGTGTGTGTCTGTGTGTGCTGGGTATCCGGACTCAGGAGTGCGGAGAAAGCCGGGACAGGTGCCCCTCAAGCGCTTAGAGATCCCCCCTGGCTAAAAGGTAAGGTCCGCTCACCTCGGAAGAAGCCTCCGCTGAGGGTCAGATGGACAGTGGCCGGGCTGGGTGACCATCCACTTAAGTTAGAGACTAGTCTGCCCAGACACTAGGCAGGCATGGGGCGGCACCCGGCTTCCCCGCCTCCCACCAGTCCGGGGAAGGAGGAGGCACTGATTGGCTTGTGCGAGGAGTGGGCGGGGCCAGGTTTCTAGAGGCCCCACCCCTGGAAGCCTCGGGTTTGACGGTGGGGTTTGTCGCCTGGGACTCCGCCTCCTCCCTGCTTCCAGGAAGGACTCACAAGTTATCTCCATCATCTCTCTACTGGGGAGAGAAATCGAGTTCTAGCTTTGGTTAATGCTTCCCAAGTTCCGAGTGGGAGAGAGACTCCTGAGTTCCATGTCTAGGTGTGCTGAGGCAGTCCCTGAGTTCTAGGTCTGAGTTCTCCTGTGTTGGGGTGCGGGTGGGGGGTTATGCCTGCTAGATTCTGGGTCCAGGGGAATAATTTTTAGTTCCATGGTTTTGGGTTGTGCAGGCCAGCACCTTGCATTCAAAGTCTGGTTTTCTGAGCTTTGGAGAAATTCTTGTTTTGTGGGCTTGATT
>NW_020953512.1:0-5016 GCF_900497805.2 Vombatus ursinus | reverse complement strand
GGTAGGAAACTCTGGGGTGTGAAGGAGTATAATGGAAAGTGAGGGGAATCTGCCATCTGAAAACCTGGGTGTCTCTTCTTGGCTCTAACTCTGTGATCTTGGGTCATTCTGTGGTCTTCTTTGGACTTCACTTTCCTCATCTGTGAAGTTAGCGGGCTGGGCTCTATTTCTGTTTGGGCCTGGTGGGGCCTGCTGGCTGGGCCTCTGCTATGTCCTCACCAGTCTACAAGATGGAGATTCAGGGGGGCCAGTCGCAGCTGTAGCTGAGCAGCCAGTCTGGAGGAGAAATGAGGCTGGGTACACCCTGGCCCAAGTGGGCTTCTCTGTGGGGCTGACTTTTGTCTAGAGACATCCCTACATGTGCCGCCAGAATGGAGGAAGTGAGCTGGGGAACATGGCGGGTGGAGGGGTGGATAGCCTGGTGGGACAGGGACAGGAAGGCCTGGGTCCCTGGGGGCATGGCCAGGGGCAGAGGGAAGGTTTGCCTGGGCTGCCTCTCTGGCAGAAGGCCATGCTTGGCTTCCTCAACCCTCCTCTTCTTCCTGTCTCCCTCACCAGACGCTTCTCTCTCTTCCTGTACGTGTTCCTGCTGTTTATCATGGGGATTCCCCTGTTATTTATGGAGATGGCCTTGGGGCAGCACCTGAACTCAGGCTTTGGAGGGGTTGGGTTGTTCTTCCATCTTGGCTGGGGGGGAGGTGTGGGCTCAGCCAGCTGCCTGGTGAAGCCATGCTCTGCCCTGTACAAGCAGCGGCCTGGACTGGAAAATGGGCAGCCCCACAGGAGTCCAGCTCTGCTTAGTCTGGTTACTCCTCCCCAGGCAAGCTCTGTGGTGACTCTCACTATAATGTCATCATTGCCTGGATTTTCTTCTACCTCAGCCAGTCAATCTGCTCCCCACTGCCCTGGGGTCAGTGTGCCTGCCTGGTGAGGGTTGGGGGCACTGACCCTGAGAAGTGACCACCTGGGGCTGGGGTGGGGCTGGGAGATCAGGAAAGAGCTCATCCTGACCCCACCCCCCGTAGCTGAGCTGTCTCGCTCCCGTTGGGGGTCCTGAGTGTTCCTGGACAACACCCCACAAGCTATTTCTGGTACCGTGAGGCCCTAGTGGATCAGTGAGGCTGGGATGCCAGGTCTTCAGCCTCTCTGTCTGCCTTTTCCTGGCCTGCTTCTTCATTGTACTGTTCTTGGTCCAGGGCAGTAAGCCTATAGGGAAGGTGGGTGGTTGTGACCACCGGTCCTGCAAACACTGAACCCTGCTGACCTTTGACCTGGAAAGCCATGCTTCCTTGACCTTGGATCCAATGACCTCTGAGCTCCCTCCTTTCTGTCACCTTAACTGCTGGTCCCCGATGAAGGTCTCCCCATCCCCAGATTTTATATTTCTCTGTGATATTTCCCTCTGAAGCCCTGCTTTGCTTCCTGATCTGGGGCTAAGTGCTGGAACTCTCAGTGATGGACTGCATCACTTGGTGACAGTGAGGGTGAGGACAGCTGGAGGAGAGGGAGGGGCACTGGGCAGAGGAACTCAGGACACCTGGCTTCTCTACTTGCTGGCTAGAGCATCACAAGCAAGTCAATTCAACTCTGTCTCAGTTTCCCCCTTTGTAAAATGGGAATAGTGATACCTGCATGTATCTCTCACCCCACAGGACTGTTTTGAGGCTTAATGAGGATTGTTGGTTTCTTATTTTTTTTTTTTGGTGAGGCAATTAGGGTAACTGACTTGCCCAGGGTCACATAGCTAGTGTCAAGTGTCTGAGGCCGGATTTGAACTCAGGTCCTCCTGACTCCAAGACCAAAACCTTATCCACTGTGCCATCTAGCTGCCCCGATTAATGAGGATTGTTACCCCAAACTGCATCCCTGGAGGTCCTCCAAGGACCCCAAATGTCATCCTTTACACACTGTTCACCGGTCATTCTTTGGGGTTCTGACAAGGCACGCACACTTGCCTCCTCAGGCTGGGTCTTAGGCTGTCTGTCTCTGTCTCTGCTTCTTTCTGTCTGCTCCTCCTCCTCCCTTTCTCCCTATGTCTGCTCCTATGTACGTCTGTGACCCATCACCTCTGTGACTGCAGGTGGAAACCCAGGAGTTCCCCACCCCTCCTCACTCCCCGCCCCCACAGATGTGGCCTCTCGCCTCCATGACTTCTTGGTGGGTACCTGCATATTTGCCCTGAGCCTCAGCTTCAGGCAGCATCATTGCCTTTACCTCCTATGTGCCAGGACACAACGGCACCCAGGATGCTGGCATTGTGGCCTTTATCAGCCTGGTCATATGACTGCTGACCACACAGGTGGTCTTCAGCATGCTTGGCTTCTGGGCCACTGTCCTCACCTGTAAATGTAGTCAGAGGTGAGTGCTGAGCCAGGACCCTGGAGCACCACCCCCACCCTTAATGACCAAGGCCCAGCTTATTATGTTTGTGACTACCTCTCTGATGCTGGGTTTCCCCAGCTCTGTAACCTTCATTCAGTTCATTTCAACAGCCATGGGCCAGGTGCCGAAGATATAAAGACAGAAATGGGACGGTCCCTGGGCTCAAGGAGTTTACATTCGACTGGAGAAAACAACATGTCCACAGAGAAAGCAATACAAAATAAACTCACAGTGATTCCTGGGCTGGGGGATATGCTAATGATTTCAGGATGGGGGTGTGTGGCCCAGGAGTGGAGCCTTGGAGCTGGGGGCTTGAAGAGCAAGGGGAGAAGGGAGAAAATTAGCCTGCACAAAAGCATGAAAGTGAGAGATGGGATGTGCCATGTGGGCAACAAGGGGCCAGCCACGATCTGTGGAACAGAGTGTGCGTGAGGAACAGCAGGAAGTGTGGTCCCCTGGAGCTGGGGAGGTGAATCACTGCATAAGTCAAACGGGGAAGGGACATGGTCAGACCTGGGCTTGAGGCACTCCTGCCTCATGTCTGTGGGGAGGGGACAGGGAGAGCAGGGGAGAGACTGGAGGGATCATCCATTGAGAGTCAGTCTTTCCCTGGAGCTGTTCTGTGCTGGGTGAAGAGGGCCTGTGCCAGGGTGGAGATTGGCCACCTGATGGGAGGTGCGGAGGGAGGGCTGGGGAGGACCCAGAGATGGCAAGGAGGCTTTGTGTCTGGATGACTGGAAGGAAACAGGGAAGGCAGGGAAAAGGGTGGATGTAGGAGAAGGAGCATGAATGAGGTTTGGGGGCTGCATGGGCCTCTCACTCCATCTCAGCACCTGTTTCCCAGAGTCCATCCCAGACTTGGAGGCAGCCAGAGTGCACAGAGCAAGCAATGGCTTGGGGTCAGGAAGACCTCAGTTCAAATATGACCTCAGATGCTTCCCAGCTGTGTGACCCTAGGCAAGTGACTTAACTTCTGTCAGCCTCAGTTTTCCCATCTGTAAAATGGGGATAATACTAGGCTCCCAGGCTCAAATGACATGCCAGTTAGAAATTGCTTTGGAAGCCAGGGCACCGTAGGCTTGATGGCACAGAGGTCCATCCCTGTTCTGAGATTTCTTGGGTCTGTGATTCAGAGGTGAAGAGAAGAGCAGTAACACAACAAGGAAAGAAGATGGAGAAGGTGCAGGCAGCAGGCCCCGGTCTCACTGACAATCTGAAGAGAGTGCAGAGGTGGGGGGATTCCTTGTGTTTACACTGACCAAAATTCTAGGAAAGCAAAGGGAAAAGTGAGTTGGTCCCTGCTCTGAAGGAACTCCTTTGTTCCTGGAGAGGACAAAACTGAGGGAGAACATGAGAACTGTGTGCCGGCATTGGAAGGGAGGTCATGAGGAGGACGATGGGCTAGAGGTCTTGCTTGGTTGGGGAGCCCCTGGGGAAGAGGTTGGTTAGACATTGTGCTTGGGATCCTTGGGGAAGTGGTGGGTTAGACATGGTTCTTGGTCCAGGAGCCCCTGGCGAAGGTGCAGCAAGACTGATTTAGGCTTCTTGTCAATGTAAAGTGCAGGATTAAGTCTCTCTAGGCTCCCTTACATAGGTAGACCAGCAAGTGGACATACAGAGCTACTCTGGGTGCAATCTAAGCCCGCAACCACCAGATGGCGCACCTAGCTCTAGCTGCTCCAGCTCCCAGCTCTCCTTGGCTGTCCTAAGGGATGCACCCCAACTCATCCCCAAGCTCCCTGTCTATGTCCCCTGCACATGAGAGAAGAGACTGTCCTGGATTCCACACACCTCCTAGGGGTCTCATAACTTTACGCAAATGGCTCAGCCCCCATTTTCTCCCTCCCATTTTCCCAGGTCCCAAAGGACCTTATGGATTAGACCACAATCACTGAACAGAATCAAAAAGGCTTTTAGAGTTCTCCAATGCCCACCTTGACTCTGGCAGCAAGTCTGGACTTCCAGCTCCTCAGGGACTGCAGACATTCCTGTTAATATCTTGGGTTCTTCACTCCCTTTTTTCCAGAGGGAGTCCCTTTGTAAAGAAAAAGCATTTGGACATCTCCTCTATTTTCCAAGGTCACCTTTGCCTTCCAGTGGTCACTAGAGAGAGGCTGTCCATTGATTGTGATACTAGTGCCCTCTGCTGCCCCCCTGGGCCGGGTCTCCACAAATTATCCCCCCCCACACCCCAAGTTCCTAGTATGAGGTACTCCTGTCCTCTGGGCATGTTTCCCATGGAGCAGGGCCCTGCTTTTGTACTTGAGCATCCTTCAATAGCACAACCCTTATTTTTGGCAGCTCCTTGTGGGTTAACCCCACACAAATGACAAGGACCTCATGTCTCCTTTAAGCCTTCAAGATGGGAAAAATACAGAAAAAATGAGAAGAAAGAAGAGTCAACCCAAGCCATTTCAAACACTGATTACATAAAGAAAAGTGTCCTAACAATGAGAGTTGCTCCAAAGTTGGAATGGGCTGCCTTGAGAAGGAGAGGATTCTGGCTTACTGGAAGCCTCCAAGCAGAAGTGGAGGACCATGGTGTGTGACAGTGGGGATTCTTATTCAAGTACCAATTGACTCAGGTGGCAGTGACTTGCAGATGGTTTGGGAGGCACCTTCAGTTCAGAGGTC
>NW_020953511.1:0-5015 GCF_900497805.2 Vombatus ursinus | reverse complement strand
GGTAGGAAACTCTGGGGTGTGAAGGAGTATAATGGAAAGTGAGGGGAATCTGCCATCTGAAAACCTGGGTGTCTCTTCTTGGCTCTAACTCTGTGATCTTGGGTCATTCTGTGGTCTTCTTTGGACTTCACTTTCCTCATCTGTGAAGTTAGCGGGCTGGGCTCTATTTCTGTTTGGGCCTGGTGGGGCCTGCTGGCTGGGCCTCTGCTATGTCCTCACCAGTCTACAAGATGGAGATTCAGGGGGGCCAGTCGCAGCTGTAGCTGAGCAGCCAGTCTGGAGGAGAAATGAGGCTGGGTACACCCTGGCCCAAGTGGGCTTCTCTGTGGGGCTGACTTTTGTCTAGAGACATCCCTACATGTGCCGCCAGAATGGAGGAAGTGAGCTGGGGAACATGGCGGGTGGAGGGGTGGATAGCCTGGTGGGACAGGGACAGGAAGGCCTGGGTCCCTGGGGGCATGGCCAGGGGCAGAGGGAAGGTTTGCCTGGGCTGCCTCTCTGGCAGAAGGCCATGCTTGGCTTCCTCAACCCTCCTCTTCTTCCTGTCTCCCTCACCAGACGCTTCTCTCTCTTCCTGTACGTGTTCCTGCTGTTTATCATGGGGATTCCCCTGTTATTTATGGAGATGGCCTTGGGGCAGCACCTGAACTCAGGCTTTGGAGGGGTTGGGTTGTTCTTCCATCTTGGCTGGGGGGGAGGTGTGGGCTCAGCCAGCTGCCTGGTGAAGCCATGCTCTGCCCTGTACAAGCAGCGGCCTGGACTGGAAAATGGGCAGCCCCACAGGAGTCCAGCTCTGCTTAGTCTGGTTACTCCTCCCCAGGCAAGCTCTGTGGTGACTCTCACTATAATGTCATCATTGCCTGGATTTTCTTCTACCTCAGCCAGTCAATCTGCTCCCCACTGCCCTGGGGTCAGTGTGCCTGCCTGGTGAGGGTTGGGGGCACTGACCCTGAGAAGTGACCACCTGGGGCTGGGGTGGGGCTGGGAGATCAGGAAAGAGCTCATCCTGACCCCACCCCCCGTAGCTGAGCTGTCTCGCTCCCGTTGGGGGTCCTGAGTGTTCCTGGACAACACCCCACAAGCTATTTCTGGTACCGTGAGGCCCTAGTGGATCAGTGAGGCTGGGATGCCAGGTCTTCAGCCTCTCTGTCTGCCTTTTCCTGGCCTGCTTCTTCATTGTACTGTTCTTGGTCCAGGGCAGTAAGCCTATAGGGAAGGTGGGTGGTTGTGACCACCGGTCCTGCAAACACTGAACCCTGCTGACCTTTGACCTGGAAAGCCATGCTTCCTTGACCTTGGATCCAATGACCTCTGAGCTCCCTCCTTTCTGTCACCTTAACTGCTGGTCCCCGATGAAGGTCTCCCCATCCCCAGATTTTATATTTCTCTGTGATATTTCCCTCTGAAGCCCTGCTTTGCTTCCTGATCTGGGGCTAAGTGCTGGAACTCTCAGTGATGGACTGCATCACTTGGTGACAGTGAGGGTGAGGACAGCTGGAGGAGAGGGAGGGGCACTGGGCAGAGGAACTCAGGACACCTGGCTTCTCTACTTGCTGGCTAGAGCATCACAAGCAAGTCAATTCAACTCTGTCTCAGTTTCCCCCTTTGTAAAATGGGAATAGTGATACCTGCATGTATCTCTCACCCCACAGGACTGTTTTGAGGCTTAATGAGGATTGTTGGTTTCTTATTTTTTTTTTTTGGTGAGGCAATTAGGGTAACTGACTTGCCCAGGGTCACATAGCTAGTGTCAAGTGTCTGAGGCCGGATTTGAACTCAGGTCCTCCTGACTCCAAGACCAAAACCTTATCCACTGTGCCATCTAGCTGCCCCGATTAATGAGGATTGTTACCCCAAACTGCATCCCTGGAGGTCCTCCAAGGACCCCAAATGTCATCCTTTACACACTGTTCACCGGTCATTCTTTGGGGTTCTGACAAGGCACGCACACTTGCCTCCTCAGGCTGGGTCTTAGGCTGTCTGTCTCTGTCTCTGCTTCTTTCTGTCTGCTCCTCCTCCTCCCTTTCTCCCTATGTCTGCTCCTATGTACGTCTGTGACCCATCACCTCTGTGACTGCAGGTGGAAACCCAGGAGTTCCCCACCCCTCCTCACTCCCCGCCCCCACAGATGTGGCCTCTCGCCTCCATGACTTCTTGGTGGGTACCTGCATATTTGCCCTGAGCCTCAGCTTCAGGCAGCATCATTGCCTTTACCTCCTATGTGCCAGGACACAACGGCACCCAGGATGCTGGCATTGTGGCCTTTATCAGCCTGGTCATATGACTGCTGACCACACAGGTGGTCTTCAGCATGCTTGGCTTCTGGGCCACTGTCCTCACCTGTAAATGTAGTCAGAGGTGAGTGCTGAGCCAGGACCCTGGAGCACCACCCCCACCCTTAATGACCAAGGCCCAGCTTATTATGTTTGTGACTACCTCTCTGATGCTGGGTTTCCCCAGCTCTGTAACCTTCATTCAGTTCATTTCAACAGCCATGGGCCAGGTGCCGAAGATATAAAGACAGAAATGGGACGGTCCCTGGGCTCAAGGAGTTTACATTCGACTGGAGAAAACAACATGTCCACAGAGAAAGCAATACAAAATAAACTCACAGTGATTCCTGGGCTGGGGGATATGCTAATGATTTCAGGATGGGGGTGTGTGGCCCAGGAGTGGAGCCTTGGAGCTGGGGGCTTGAAGAGCAAGGGGAGAAGGGAGAAAATTAGCCTGCACAAAAGCATGAAAGTGAGAGATGGGATGTGCCATGTGGGCAACAAGGGGCCAGCCACGATCTGTGGAACAGAGTGTGCGTGAGGAACAGCAGGAAGTGTGGTCCCCTGGAGCTGGGGAGGTGAATCACTGCATAAGTCAAACGGGGAAGGGACATGGTCAGACCTGGGCTTGAGGCACTCCTGCCTCATGTCTGTGGGGAGGGGACAGGGAGAGCAGGGGAGAGACTGGAGGGATCATCCATTGAGAGTCAGTCTTTCCCTGGAGCTGTTCTGTGCTGGGTGAAGAGGGCCTGTGCCAGGGTGGAGATTGGCCACCTGATGGGAGGTGCGGAGGGAGGGCTGGGGAGGACCCAGAGATGGCAAGGAGGCTTTGTGTCTGGATGACTGGAAGGAAACAGGGAAGGCAGGGAAAAGGGTGGATGTAGGAGAAGGAGCATGAATGAGGTTTGGGGGCTGCATGGGCCTCTCACTCCATCTCAGCACCTGTTTCCCAGAGTCCATCCCAGACTTGGAGGCAGCCAGAGTGCACAGAGCAAGCAATGGCTTGGGGTCAGGAAGACCTCAGTTCAAATATGACCTCAGATGCTTCCCAGCTGTGTGACCCTAGGCAAGTGACTTAACTTCTGTCAGCCTCAGTTTTCCCATCTGTAAAATGGGGATAATACTAGGCTCCCAGGCTCAAATGACATGCCAGTTAGAAATTGCTTTGGAAGCCAGGGCACCGTAGGCTTGATGGCACAGAGGTCCATCCCTGTTCTGAGATTTCTTGGGTCTGTGATTCAGAGGTGAAGAGAAGAGCAGTAACACAACAAGGAAAGAAGATGGAGAAGGTGCAGGCAGCAGGCCCCGGTCTCACTGACAATCTGAAGAGAGTGCAGAGGTGGGGGGATTCCTTGTGTTTACACTGAGCAAAATTCTAGGAAAGCAAAGGGAAAAGTGAGTTGGTCCCTGCTCTGAAGGAACTCCTTTGATCCTGGAGAGGACAAAACTGAGGGAGAACATGAGAACTGTGTGCCGGCATTGGAAGGGAGGTCATGAGGAGGACGATGGGCTAGAGGTCTTGCTTGGTTGGGGAGCCCCTGGGGAAGTGGTTGGTTAGACATTGTGCTTGGGATCCTTGGGGAAGTGGTGGGTTAGACTTGGTTCTTGGTCCAGGAGTCCCTGGCGAAGGTGCAGCAAGACTGATTTAGGCTTCTTGTCAATGTAAAGTGCAGGATTAAGTCTCTCTAGGCTCACTTACATAGGAAGACCAGCAAGTGGACATACAGAGCTACTCTGGGTGCAATCTAAGCCCACAACCACCAGATGGCGCACCTAGCTCTAGCTGCTCCAGCTCCCAGCTCTCCTTGGCTGTCCTAAGGGATGCACCCCAACTCGTCCCCAAGCTCCCTGTCTATGTCCCCTGCACATGAGAGAAGAGACTGTCCTGGATTCCACACACCTCCTAGGGTCTCATAACTTTACGCAAATGGCTCAGCCCCCATTTTCTCCCTCCCATTTTCCCAGGTCCCAAAGGACCTTATGGATTAGACCACAATCACTGAACAGAATCAAAAAGGCTTTTAGAGTTCTCCAATGCCCACCTTGACTCTGGCAGCAAGTCTGGACTTCCAGCTCCTCAGGGACTGCAGACATTCCTGTTAATATCTTGGGTTCTTCACTCCCTTTTTTCCAGAGGGAGTCCCTTTGTAAAGAAAAAGCATTTGGACATCTCCTCTATTTTCCAAGGTCACCTTTGCCTTCCAGTGGTCACTAGAGAGAGGCTGTCCATTGATTGTGATACTAGTGCCCTCTGCTGCCCCCCTGGGCCGGGTCTCCACAAATTATCCCCCCCCACACCCCAAGTTCCTAGTATGAGGTACTCCTGTCCTCTGGGCATGTTTCCCATGGAGCAGGGCCCTGCTTTTGTACTTGAGCATCCTTCAATAGCACAACCCTTATTTTTGGCAGCTCCTTGTGGGTTAACCCCACACAAATGACAAGGACCTCATGTCTCCTTTAAGCCTTCAAGATGGGAAAAATACAGAAAAAATGAGAAGAAAGAAGAGTCAACCCAAGCCATTTCAAACACTGATTACATAAAGAAAAGTGTCCTAACAATGAGAGTTGCTCCAAAGTTGGAATGGGCTGCCTTGAGAAGGAGAGGATTCTGGCTTACTGGAAGCCTCCAAGCAGAGGTGGAGGACCATGGTGTGTGACAGTGGGGATTCTTATTCAAGTACCAATTGACTCAGGCGGCAGTGACTTGCAGATGGTTTGGGAGGCACCTTCAGTTCAGAGGTC
>NW_020953510.1:0-5449 GCF_900497805.2 Vombatus ursinus | reverse complement strand
TATTCTTTATTGATTACATCTTAGGCATAACATATTAATAAAAACTACTTCTCTTTTAATGTATCTGGACCTCCTTTCCCCTTATTGGAAGAGTAGAGTTCTGAGGAAATGGAACAGAGCATGAGTAAATTTTGAAAGGGATAATTGAAGCTAGGTGAGCTTCTCTTTAGCCCAGCCCTGCTCTGATACTTCTATCTAACTAAATTTTTCTTAGAGAGTTGATTAGAAGCATATTTCCTGTCCTTGATCTAGTAGGTTGTCACTTGTCCCAGATGATATATCACATACACACACATGTGCGTGTGTGTGTATAAATATATACATATGTGTATATATGTTATGACTCTGCTTTATACATAAGCCATTTCTCCTTGTGTAGTTATTGACCTTATTGAGCAATTTCTTTGCAAGATAAAAATAATTACCATTTATTTCAAATCACAAATCAGTGGGAATTATTTTATCGAAGGAGAATAATTTCAACAAGTTACTATTCTTTCTCAAGTTAAGTACCACTGGATGTTTTAAAATGATGGCCCTGATTTATGCCCACCAAGCCTTTTCTGAATTATCATAGTTATTACCTTGCCTTGCCTTCCTCTCCGTAGGAGTCTGGTGCATGATGGCATCTAAATCATCTCTTTGGTTTGTCAGTACAAATAATTCAGAACATTACCTTTGAAATCCATATCCATGGAGAAATGAGGACTTTTGAGAGCTGTGAAAAAAACACAGAAATCAGTAAAAAGTGAGAAGTTCCCATTTTAGAATGTTTTGCTTTAAATTTAAATGAGAAAGGGAATACTATGTTAAAGTCATGTCTAGAAAGGGAAAAGGAAAGAGGGTTACACAATTATTCATTGAATTCAACACTTCCCTAAAAGCCAATCCAAATAGCTCAGGCAAAACAAATTTCAATCTATTTTGGGGGGATAAGATATAATAGAAGCAAACAATAGCTATAGACTTCTAGGTACAGAGGAGCTTTAGGGCTATGTTAATGTAAAATGTATGCCCACGTATTATAAAATTCTGGATGTTATTTTCCAGAAGGCTTCATGCACTGAAGGGAAATTTCCTACAAAATAAATTTCTAGCTAGACATTTTATTTTAATTGCCCCTGAAGAAACCGTATATAATAATGAAAACTCATATTTTATGCTATTTTAATATTTGCAGAACAGTTTACATATTTCTTACATGCTTACAACAATATTGTAAGGTAAGTGTTATTCACATTTTATAGATAAGGAAGCTAAGGCTTCTAGGGTATAGGTGACCTGTGCAAGGCCACAAAGCTTTTAAATATCTAAAGAGGAACTTTATCCCCAATGTCTGTAACTCCAACTCCAGAATGCAACCCACTACACTGTCTTTATTTCCAATATAAAGAGGGCCAGATGTAGAGGTATAAAGAGCACAAGAATGGGAAACAGGAGATCTGGGTCCTAGCGATAGGGTGCTTGGGTGCTTGTGCTTGTACTTGGACCCCAATTTCTCCCTAGTCCCAGAAACATTGTCTCTGACAATCACTCCCCAGCCCAAGGTCACTGTGTCTAGCAATTACTCATGTGTGGGCCCCAGCAAGACCCTTATCTCTCTTCCTGGTGTGGTTACACAAAGCTGGGTGAGAGAGTTCTGGGCTGCTCAGGCCCCAGCCCTCAGATCATGTCTCTGGAAGCCTCCCAATTCCTTAGTAAGCTCCCGTCTTGTGAGAAAGCTTTTCCTTGTTGCAGAGCATTCTCTAATCAGGACAGAGAGAGAGGGGTGTCTTGGCTGGCCCAAGGACTCTTCCTCCTGCCAGATTCCCAAGATCCATGCCTCTGACCTCTCCCTCCCTGTCTGGTATCCTCCCTATACTTTTCCATCCATAGCTCCCAAAGACACCTGGACCTTTATATTACCTAATTCGTATCACTGGCATTCCTTTCCCATGCCCTTTTCCATATAAACCCTAGCTCCTTCCTCAGTCTCTCACAGGTTCCTTAAGAATCCTTGCCTGCTGAAAAGCATAACAATAAATCTTTGCCACCTTGACTTAAAGAACGCTTGAGTCTGTGAATTCATTCCAGACAACCCCATCCTGTACTCCGGTCTTTGAGGGGCTCAACCTCTCAAACCACAACACTAGTAGTTGTCATCAACTAGTTGTGTGATGTTGGCAATGGCAAAGAATTTTCTGAGCCTCAGACTCTTCATACATCAGATTAAGCTAGAAGATCTATTAGGTTCCTTTCAGATTTAAAATTCTGTGACTTGGCAACTAGTTACAATATAATATACAACCTCCTTGAGATCCTATATCCACAAACATTACTTTACATGTAGTTGTTCGGCTCAATGCAACCTAAGAACATTTTGAGAGAATCGGTTTTTTTCTATCCTACCAGTAAGAACTATGACACAAATTTTAACATTTTTAAACTTAATATTATTGATATGGATGATAAAAGAAAATAGTGTACATCATCATCATTATCAAAATTTCAGGATTTGCGTGAGTTTCACAGTAATTCATTAATGGTTATTGTGTTATTTATAGTGCCAGTCAGCACCCTCCCCTCTCTTAAAAAAAAAAAAAAGAGTGCTTTAGAAATTAAATCATGAAATAGGCTAAATATGAGTTTAGTGTGAAAGTGTTTTATTGAAGATCTACAAAACAAGTTGGGCATAAAATTAATTACATTTTAATTAGATTTAAAAAGCTAATCACCTTTAGAGTCATTTCAATAATAGAGTACACAGGAGGAATCTGAGAGAACAACTTGCAACAGAAGTCAACAGGAGTAAAGACGGGATGGTATTAGTTAGCTATTGAACTTTAATATAATAAGAAATATTTTTTTTTATTAAAATGAAATTTAAATTCCTTGCTTTAATTCTTCTGATATCATTGTAAATATTTAGGAAATGTATTGTTGTTAGTGTTATTGTTCATTCTCTAAGAGGACCAAAATGACATCAGGGTCTTGGAGAAAAGGTACAGTGTGTGCATCTGTGGCTGATCAGACAGGTACAAATATGAATATTTGGAGTTGAGATATCTAAATTTGCACATTTCATATTTCTTTTGAGCTACTGTAATTCTGCTTCACTAATAAAGCACAGTACTTTTTTTTAATACAGGCATCTCATGCTGGATGGTCCTTTGCCAGTGTCTCCCATGCCTCACAATTGATTTCAAAATTCTTCAGAGAGACTTTGAGAGTGTCCTTGTATCACTTTTTCTAACCACCATGTGAGTGCCTGGCTTGAGTGAGTTCTCCATAAAATAGTCTTTTAGGCAAATGTACATTTACCTTTTGAACAACCTGGCCAGCCCATTGGAGTTGTACTCTCTAGAGTTCAAATGCTTGGTAGTTTAGCTCAAGAAATGACCTCAGTGTCCAATATCTTATTTTGCCAGGTCATCTTCAGAATCTTCCTAAGACAATTCAAATAGAAGTAATTCAGTTTCCTGGCATGGAGTTGGTATACAGTACAGGTTTCACAGTCATCTGAGGTTAGCACAATGGCTCTGTGGACCTTCAGTTGGGTAGGCAGCCTAATACCTCTTTTCCTCCATACTTTCATTTGGAGCCTCCCCAAATCTGAGCTAACTTTGGTAATGTGTGTGTAACCTTATCATCTATGTATACATCCTTGGAAAGTATGCTGCCAAGGTAAACAAACTTATGCATAGTATTTAAAATTTCTCCATTTGTTGTTATGGATGATGTGGTGCTGGCTGGTGGAGAACTTGTGCTTTCTTACTGTTAATTGGTGGTCAAAATTAGCACAAGCATCAGAGAAGTGATCCATACTTTGTTGCATCTCAGCTGCAAGTTGATGATATACTATTCCTTATTGGTTTTCCTCTGATGTATATGAATATTCCTTTTTAGTCTACTTTGCAGGTTCTTTATCCATGTCATACCAACTAATCATGAGCATACCTTAAGGCTCTGTTCTGGGCTATCTTCCCTCCTTCTCTCTCTTTTTTTTTTCTTCTCTGTACTTTCTAACTTGGTGACCCCATCAGTTCCCTTGAATTCAATTGTCATATTGAAGACAATGGCAACTTAGTATTAGCTCCTGTCCTGAGCTCCAGTCCCAAGTTAACAACTGTCTACTGGACATTTTGAAATGGATGTCCTATTTGTATGCCAAACTCAAACAGTCCAAAAGAGAATTCCTTATCTTTCCCACAAAACTAAATCTATTCCTAACTTCTCTATTTTTGTCAAAGGTGCCACCAGTCTCCCAGTGTCCCAGGCACCTTAGTGGCATCCTCAAATGCTTACTCTTACTCATAAAATATATTCAATCAACTGGCTAATCTTGTCATTTTAATCTCTACCGCATTTTTTACGTTCATTCAGTTCTCTCTACTCACACAGTCACCCTCCTTCTTCAGGCCTCATCATCTGTCACCTAGGTTATTGAAAAATCTGATTTCCTTGCCTCAAGTCTCTCTCCAGTCCAGTCTATCCTCCATAAAGAGATAGAAGATGAGAGAAGAAAATCAGACTGAAAGCATGGGTATAATCTGATTGGATATTACAAACATACATTTGGCATGTCATAGAGGAAAATGGTATAGAGCTAGGAGGCCTGAGTCAAACCTTATTGCAAACCTTACTACCTATGCAACCATCACAGACAAGTGAGACTCTCTAATCTCTGTAAAATGGGCATAATAATACTGGAATTGCCTAGATCTCAGAGTTGGTGTGAAAGTACTTTGCAAATCGCAAAGGGTTTTAAAAATGAGATTTATCATTATTTATAGGTAATAAAGAATTGAGTGTTGAGCAATGAGAATTGCTACTTGCTCTATTACCTTCATCTAGATGAAAGTTTCACTTATCTTCTTGAGAAAGAGCATCTGTTAAACTGAGATAAATTTAGCATACAAAAACTTTGTTTACTGAGACAAGGACCATCAAGCTTTACAAACACTCTAACCTATAGAATATGAGGTAATTCAGTCCAAGAAAGATTTATTAAGTCCCTACTATGTGCATGACATTGTGCCTGGTGCTGGGAATACAAGGTAATATTAAAAAAACAAAAGAAAAAAACAAAAGAAAAAGTTCCTGCACTCTTGGTAATTACATTCAACAGGGGAGGTATCACAGGTAGAAAAAGAAAATGACAGTTGGAGAACCAAGAAACTAAAAAGGGGTAATGACAAGCAAGTAGAGCATCAGCAGGATCAGGGAAGCACTTCCTGGCTAAGGTACTACCCTAGTAATATGTCATATCTAAAACATGTTTCTGTGAATATGAATGAATTACAAAATTTAGAAAACGCAAAATTTAGCCCTAAATATGTAATACCACCTGCTATTTAACAAGATCACTACTTTTAGAAAAGAACTAATCCCACTAGAAATGTCAGCCAGGGGAAGAAAACACTACACACACACACACACACACACACACACACACACACACACACACACA
>NW_020953509.1:0-7357 GCF_900497805.2 Vombatus ursinus | reverse complement strand
CACACACACACACACACACACACACACACACACACACACACACACACTGGATTTAATCTTTTCTTGATTACCAGTCTTTGTGGATCACACTTTGATTTCTCTTGGCCCTGTGAGGATCTCCCTGGCATTAAAGATTCTCATTGATTTCAAAGGAAGAGAACTGGAAGGTAGTAAAAGAAATGAAAAACTGAACCTCTCTGTCTCTGTCTCTGTCTCTGTCTCTCTCTGCCTTCATCAGTTATATACTTTCTACATTTGTACTCTTTGATCATTTCCAAATGAAACACATTATGTCAAAAGGGCTTTTTCTTTGCCCATCTCTCAAATGCCCAGTTTTCTAAAGAGACTAATTTGGGCTGAGGTAGAGCTAAAGGTGGGTCTACCTAAAGCAACCGAATGGTTCATTTCAAACAAAACTAGAGGTTTCCTTCTCATTAACAGATGGGGAATGATGAAATCATTTGGAATGTATGAGTCTGATTTCATCTATGTGATTAATTTATTCCATAAGAATTCAGTTCTTTCCCTCCCCCACCCCAATTTTCTTCTCTACACACCCTGTATCCTCCCCAGGTTCCCAACCAATATAAAAGTTTGTAAGACAATACATGAGCAGAGACAATTTTTAAAAATCAGAATATCTGTATACAAAATAGCAGAATAGTGTTCAAAGGACATTGACAACTATGTACAAAAAGACATGCCCAGACTAATAAGAGATAGAGATCTGAAAGAATTCAGTTTCATAAACAAAAAACAAATTATCCTATATAAGTTTTCAAAATGAAAAACAAAACAAATCCAGGTCTTATAATGGTGTCCAGCAAATCCTAGCATTTAGTAAATATTTGATCAATTGATTGACTAAAGGTTAATCTTGGGACTTTGGGTCACATGGACAGATTACTCACTTTCTTCAAACCACTTATAATCTCCAAATCTCAAACAACACAACACAAAACAAAACAAAACAAAAAATTCTTATGAACAAGATGTAGAAAAACTACTGTTAAATATATAGGAGAAAGAAGACAAAATCTTTGGATAACAAAGAGATCTAGGACATCAAGGTAAATAATGAAAAAATATTAGAAATAAAGGGAAAATAGCACTTCCAGGACTCAAACTATATCATAAAGAAATAACTATCAAAATTATTTTAATGGTTAAAAGAAATTGAGAAATAGATCAGTGAAGCAGATTAGACAAAGAAAAAATAGAATCAATAGAAGTCAATAACTCAGTATTCAATAAACTTGGAAATATAAATGACTTTTAGAAGAAACCCCCATTTTGACAAGATTATGAAAACGGAACAGTACTACTGAAGAAATTAGGTTTAGATCAACATTCTCTAACATATAGCACAATAAACTCAAAATGGATATATGACATAAACACTAAAGATTATATGAGAGATAGCGATAGGGAGAGAGAGAAGGAAAGAGAGAAAGAAAGAGAGAGAGAGAAATAGATTATTTAACTTTTAAACTATTTTAAGCATGGATTCCTAACCCAAATAGTGGTAATCTATAAAAATAAAATAGATAATTTTAATAAAAAATAAATTTATTTCCCTCAATATAAAACTGGTTAGATTATGAATGGACATTTTATGAAAGAAAAAATATCAACTATGAACAACCATATGAAAGAATGTTTTCAACTGCCACTAGGAAAAATGTAAAAATTTTGTTGCAAAGTACCTTTCCAGGCTTACTGTACATTACTCTTATTGTTTTTATACAGATTATTTCCTATGCTAAGAATGTACTCCTATCTCACCTCCACCTTGTAAAAACCCCATTTATCTTCAAGCTCAACCTCCTACAAGAAGCCAAACCTCACCCTACACACACATATACCAGTTGTTAGTCCCTCCACCAAAGGAATTATTTTGGATTATTTTGTATATATTTTATATTTATTCATCCATAGTTTTTGTTGTTTCTCTGTAATAAAATTTATGTTTCTTAAAGGTAGTGATTCCTTTCAATTCTGTCAACATATTCAGAACATTTATTATAGTTCCTGGCATACAATAGGTCCTTAATAAATGCATATTGAGTGAATATCTGATTTCTTCTTAAAATCCTTCAGTACTGGGGAACTTTCCATTTCCCCCAAAGTAGTCCATTCTATTTTAGGATAACTGGGTTAGGAAATTCTTTCTTTCATATAGCTGAATCTGCCTCCCAATATTCCAGCTATTGTTATAAAAAAAGCCTCTTCTTCATGACAAAGTTTCATGTATTTGAAGAAAAAATTATTGTATATGCTCTCTGTAAATCTGATTTTTCCTCCTCTTCAAGTCTAAACAATATCAGTTTATCCAACTGATTTTATTGTGTCATTGTTTCAAGTTCCTCACCCTTCTCACAACATTATTCTAGACATACATGATGTCATGGGGATCGTGAGTATAAATACATGGAGTCAAGAGATGGTTGGTCATGTTCAACTGACATTGGATGTCAGATTATGCAGAGAGGAGTAAGATGTAATAATCCTGGAAAGGCTTCAGTCTATGCAGGATTTCAGAGATGTTTGTCAAGGAGATTTTGGTGGCTTGCCATTGCTGGCTCATACTACCTGCTGCCTCTCCCTCAGAGAGTCTTGCTACTTTGGATGGGCTATTTTGCCTTCTCTGGGTTTGGCATTCAGTTAGCAGTTGCTGGGGCTGACTGGCCATTTCTTCACAAGAGTGGCTTTTCTGGGTGATGGTCATAAAGACTGAGCTGGAAGAAGGAATGCATCTGGTATATTAATGAGAAATAAGCAGAAGTTTAAAGGATATATAGCTTCTCCAGTTTATTTAACAAGCAATATTTAATTATGTGAGGTTATTCCTCAGAGATAATTAATTAGTTAGTAACTTTCTTGACTGAATCTTTATACCTGGGGTAATAAACAATCAGAGGTGTGCCAGATCTAGTTTAAATTGGTTTTCATCAAAACTGATTGTTGAGCACATATACCTTAGGAACAGTTGTTTTCTTCTTCTCATTTTCAGAGACCTAGTTGTTAGGCATTTACTAACATATACCTATTTTCACCTTTCTTCACCAATTGGAAATACAAAAAGGAAAATCAAACCCTTATAACCACTATGCATATTTGGTTAAAACAAATCTTCACATTTGTCATGACTGAAAATATGTCACATTTTGTACCTTAAGTCTATCACTCCTTGGTCAGGAGATGGATGGAAAACTTTTTCCCTTGGTTGATTTTTACATTGAGAACTCTGAACAGAGTTTTTAAGTTTTTAAAGGTTGTTTTTCTTTATAATGTTGTTATTATGTATTATAATATGCATAAATGTGAGATGTGAGATCATATTATATACAATAAGATATTAAATATCACATATTTATACTATATATGTATTTATTTTAATTCTTCTTACCACTTCACTGCATCAGTTCATACAAGTCTCATAACTGTCACTAAACCTATCCTTCTTGTCATGTATTACCATGAAATAATTTCACATTACATTTATGATATCAATTTCTCAATTGATTGTCAGTCCATCAATTTATAGACTTTTGATATGTAACAAAAAAGAACTGTCACAAATATATTTGCAGATATTGGTCTTTTCCTCTTTCTTTGATCTCTTTGAATAAAGATCTAGTAGTGATATCACTTGCTCTCTCTCCTTATATTTCTATCTAGAGTTGAATACAACCTTTATTATGACTTTGGTTGGGCCTTCCCCCAAATGGTGTGAATTTCACTGCTATTAGGCTTCCTGCATGATCTTAGGCACTGTTTCTTCCTAGATTCTATCCAGGTCTTTACTTATTCTCTTGCTGTCATTTTGGAGTGGTATACATGGCCTCCAGATTGGGCACAGATTTCCTGGGTTTTGCCTTTTCTCAGTACTGAGTACCTGAGTATTGCAACCAACTAGAATGTGATCTGATCCTGTGTCAGCACTTTCTCTTGATATGGCTTGGAAAGGCTGCCTGGATCTTGCACTATGCACTGATCTGGAACCCTGTCTCTTGTTGTTGCCCTAGTATGAGCTACCTAGACACTGATCTATCCAGTATTCTGGTGAGGATCCAAGCCCTTAAGTGTTATGCCTTTAACACAAAGCCTCCACAGATTTTCAGTTTCTGTAACTTGGATCTTGAGTTCTCTATGGAGATTAGCAACCTTCTTTCTAAGGACTATTCTTAAAGAATAGATCAGTTTTAAACCAAGAGAAATCCTATTAACATTTGAAAGGGATTCCCTTAATCTAGTCAAAGTAGTCACTGCTACCTCCTTTTCGGAGATCTATTGTTTTCCAGGATAAAAAAAAATTAGAGAAAGAGACTATTATTATGACTCCCATTCTAAATAATTCAAAGAGTATAACCATGTAATAAGACTTTAAAAAAATGATTAAGACTGATCTAGATTGTTCAAGCCAATATACAGAAATGAAATTCACTTCTGGATTCTTGAATAAATGAAGAAAACTATTAATACTTTGACTCATATTATCATAAATATGAGACATTTGAAGTATCTATAAATAAAGATTGTCTTATTGTCCAGAGACCTGAGAATTTGTTGAGGTTTTTCCAGTACCTTGTTTTTGGTCTTTGGTCAATGTACTTATCCTCACTTGGTCTGAGTTTCCTTACCTGCTAGTGTAAGATTTGAGAATAGATAATTGTTTAGGTTCCTGTGATAGGAAATAGAAAGTTATAGTTTTACTGAGCTGTAGAGTGAAATATATATGTACAATGCATACATCTGTATATACACATGCATAGTGTGTGTGTGTTTGTGTGTGTGTGTACACCAGCACTTTGGCAAGTTTTCTACAACTTTGTGATAATATATTCAAGGGTGTATGTGTATATATGCATGTTTATATATAATATACATATACACATATATCTATATATGCATACACATATACATACACACTCAAAAAAAATAGACACTTTTCACAACTTTCTATAACCTTGTGCCATATTATTATTGCACTGATTGGTCATAATACAGTTTATCATTAAAACTACTTATAGAAGTTGGAATGACATGAAGGGATCAGTTTATATAACTTGATTTTTCTGCCTTTATTTATTTATTTTTTCCTGCTTAGTGGTTGAGGACATTTTTTTCATTTTTAATGTTGTATGCTTTCTTTTAACTAAGTATTATCAGTTTTCATAATTAAGAAATGTGTTAAATCTCTTGTCAATTTGCTAATGAATGTTAAAATACAACTGGATCTTAAGATGAATGGTTTTCTTGCACACATCTCACAAGAGCTTAAAAATTAAAAGCAAAAAATGAAAAGGAAAATATTTTATCACGTCAAGAATATAAATAATATAGCTTGCTTGAAAGAGTTTAACACATGGAGGAAATCACAATTATTTATAAGGTCATGGTAATGTACAAAGCCACATAGAATACCTTGCAATTTCATTCAATTTACCTAAACACATATTCATTGAACACCTATCAGATACAAGCAGATAACAATCATTATGCCAGTCATTGTAAGGGATACAAAGAAAGTTGAGATTTACTCTCTGATCTCATGAAACTCATAGCAAAGGAGATAAAAGAAACTATATGCATCAATCACTATAATACATGGTATAATTTTAAAGTGGGATAACAGAGGCACAAAGAACTAGGCTTACTCATATTCAAAGCCCCCACCCCCTTAACCTAGAATATACAATATACAAATATGCAAAAAGGATTTTAAAAAAAATGAATTCTAGGTATTAAAAAACAAATGAACAAAGCCACAGAGACAAAGAAGAGTAAGGAAATTTCAGTTTGACTAAAAGCATATGATGCATATATACTAGTACAAAAAGTAAGCAAGTGATATTTGTTTGTAAAGTTCAATTAAAATGTAAAATATATGCAGCTAAATAACATAATATGTTGTGGAAATTTTAGATTAATAGATTTAGAGTCAGAAGTGTTATTAAAGGTCATATAACCTCAACCTTTTATTTAACAGATGAATAAACTGAGGCACAAAAACATTAAGTGACTTTGTCCAAGGTCATACAGATAGAGGCAGAGGGAATATAAGAACCTATAATCCTCTGACTCCATATCCATTGTTTCATCCACTATACTATAACTCCTCTAAGGAATTTGGTTTCTTAAACATTTCCCACACCAAATCAATACAAATATATCTGTAAGATTCATTCCCCAATGGATAAGGGAAGTAATGATACCACTTATGGTGAAGGCAGCACAGTAGATAGAAATAAGGACATGGAATCAGGATAGACCTGAATTCAAATCTGGTCTCATAGAGCCTTATTAGCTGTGTGACTTTGGACAAAGCTACTTAACCTTTGTATGTATCAGTTTTTCTCATCTGTAAAAAAGGGATAATAATAGCATCTATCTCCCAGAGGCCTTTTTTTGGTGAGGCTCAAATAAGATAATATTTATAAAGGAATTTGTAAACCTTAAAAATCTATAAAATACTAGTTATTGGTATCATCACAATAATCAATGAAAAAATAATTTTCAAAAAAAAAAAAGTACACTCCTTTCAACCATAGGGCACATTGCTAAAATCCATAATCACAATAATATGCAAGACAAGTACAACCTGTGGTTTCATCTTATGTCCAACAAATCATCAAAGATGAATAAGATGCAAATAGTGAGTATTGGAGGAATTATGGATTGACAAGCATATTAATACACAATTTGTGAAATCATGAATTCTTCCACACATGCTGTCTGGCATATTGCTAAGAAAATAATAAAGTTTCACACACTTTGAAAGAGAGATCACACTGCCAGGTATATTATCAAAGGAAGTAAAAATTAGAAATCTAGGGTCTATATGCACCCCAATATTTTAATACCTTTTTTTCTGAAGTCAACAAGCCAACGAGTTAACATTAAAAATGAATAAATTTTGATTGCTTACCTTGTGCCAGGCACTGTGCTTAGCACTTAGGGATACAAAGAAAGTCAAAAACACCACCTGTCCTCAAAGAACTCACAATCTAATTGGGGAGGAATAATACAAGCAACCATTTACATATAAGATATGTACAGGGTAAATATGGGGTAATCTCAGAAAGATGGTAATAGCATTACAAAGTACTGGGAAGGTCCTCTTGCAGAAGACAGGATTTGAGATGACACTTTGGGAAAATCAGAGAAATCAGTAGGCAGAGATGAAGAGGAAAATGATTCTATGGGACAGCAGGTAAAAAGACACAGAAGCAGGAGATTAAATAAAAACAAAAAGTCTGGTGTCACTGGATCATAGAATAAGTAGAGGAAAGTAAGTATAAAAAGCCTAGAAAAGTAGGAATAGGCAATGTTATGAAAAACTATAGAAGCCCAA
>NW_020953508.1:0-5453 GCF_900497805.2 Vombatus ursinus | reverse complement strand
TATTCTTTATTGATTACATCTTAGGCATAACATATTAATAAAAACTAGTTCTCTTTTAATGTATCTGGACCTCCTTTCCCCTTATTGGAAGAGTAGAGTTCTGAGGAAATGGAACAGAGCATGAGTAAATTTTGAAAGGGATAATTGAAGCTAGGTGAGCTTCTCTTTAGCCCAGCCCTGCTCTGATACTTCTATCTAACTAAATTTTTCTTAGAGAGTTGATTAGAAGCATATTTCCTGTCCTTGATCTAGTAGGTTGTCACTTGCCCCAGATGATATATCACATACACACACATGTGCGTGTGTGTGTATAAATATATACATATGTGTATATATGTTATGACTCTGCTTTATACATAAGCCATTTCTCTTTGTGTAGTTATTGACCTTATTGAGCAATTTCTTTGCAAGATAAAAATAATTACCATTTATTTCAAATCACAAATCAGTGGGAATTATTTTATCGAAGGAGAATAATTTCAACAAGTTACTATTCTTTCTCAAGTTAAGTACCACTGGATGTTTTAAAATGATGGCCCTGATTTATGCCCACCAAGCCTTTTCTGAATTATCATAGTTATTACCTTGCCTTGCCTTCCTCTCCATAGGAGTCTGGTGCATGATGGCATCTAAATCATCTCTTTGGTTTGTCAGTACAAATAATTCAGAACATTACCTTTGAAATCCATATCCATGGAGAAATGAGGACTTTTGAGAGCTGTAAAAAAAACACAGAAATCAGTAAAAAGTGAGAAGTTCCCATTTTAGAATGTTTTGCTTTAAATTTAAATGAGAAAGGGAATAGTATGTTAAAGTCAT
The DNA here is from genome assembly GCF_900497805.2 of Vombatus ursinus. Lineage (NCBI taxonomy): Eukaryota > Metazoa > Chordata > Mammalia > Diprotodontia > Vombatidae > Vombatus > Vombatus ursinus. The sequence continues at coordinate 4,634 of NW_020953508.1, read as the reverse complement.
GTCTAGAAAGGGAAAAGGAAAGAGGGTTACACAATTATTCATTGAATTCAACACTTCCCTAAAAGCCAATCCAAATAGCTCAGGCAAAACAAATTTCAATCTATTTTGGGGGGATAAGATATAATAGAAGCAAACAATAGCTATAGACTTCTAGGTACAGAGGAGCTTTAGGGCTATGTTAATGTAAAATGTATGCCCACATATTATAAAATTCTGGATGCTATTTTCCAGAAGGCTTCATGCACTGAAGGGAAATTTCCTACAAAATAAATTTCTAGCTAGACATTTTATTTTAATTGCCCCTGAAGAAACCATATATAATAATGAAAACTCATATTTTATGCTATTTTAATATTTGCAGAACAGTTTACATATTTCTTACATGCTTACAACAATATTGTGAGGTAAGTGTTATTCACATTTTATAGATAAGGAAGCTAAGGCTTCTAGGGTATAGGTGACCTGTGCAAGGCCACAAAGCTTTTAAATATCTAAAGAGGAACTTTATCCCCAATGTCTGTAACTCCAACTCCAGAATGCAACCCACTACACTGTCTTTATTTCCAATATAAAGAGGGCCAGATGTAGAGGTATAAAGAGCACAAGAATGGGAAACAGGAGATCTGGGTCCTAGCGATAGGGTGCTTGGGTGCTTGTGCTTGTACTTGGACCCCAATTTCTCCCTAGTCCCAGAAACATTGTCTCTGACAATCACTCCCCAGCCCAAGGTCACTGTGTCTAGCAATTACTCACGTGTGGGCCCCAGCAAGACCCTTATCTCTCTTCCTGGTGTGGTTACACAAAGCTGGGTGAGAGAGTGCTGGGCTGCTCAGGCCCCAGCCCTCAGATCATGTCTCTGGAAGCCTCCCAATTCCTTAGTAAGCTCCCGTCTTGTGAGAAAGCTTTTCCTTGTTGCAGAGCATTCTCTAATCAGGACAGAGAGAGAGGGGTGTCTTGGCTGGCCCAAGGACTCTTCCTCCTGCCAGATTCCCAAGATCCATGCCTCTGACCTCTCCCTCCCTGTCTGGTATCCTCCCTATACTTTTCCATCCATAGCTCCCAAAGACACCTGGACCTTTATATTACCTAATTCGTTTCACTGGCATTCCTTTCCCATGCCCTTTTCCATATAAACCCTAGCTCCTTCCTCAGTCTCTCACAGGTTCCTTAAGAATCCTTGCCTGCTGAAAAGCATAACAATAAATCTTTGCCACCTTGACTTAAAGAACGCTTGAGTCTGTGAATTCATTCCAGACAACCCCATCCTGTACTCCGGTCTTTGAGGGGCTCAACCTCTCAAACCACAACACTAGTAGTTGTCATCAACTAGTTGTGTGATGTTGGCAATGGCAAAGAATTTTCTGAGCCTCAGACTCTTCATACATCAGATTAAGCTAGAAGATCTATTAGGTTCCTTTCAGATTTAAAATTCTGTGACTTGGCAACTAGTTACAATATAATATACAACCTCCTTGAGATCCTATATCCACAAACATTACTTTACATGTAGTTGTTAGGCTCAATGCAACCTAAGAACATTTTGAGAGAATCGGTTTTTTTCTATCCTACCAGTAAGAACTATGACATAAATTTTAATATTTTTAAACTTAATATTATTGATATGGATGATAAAAGAAAATAGTGTACATCATCATCATTATCAAAATTTCAGGATTTGCGTGAGTTTCACAGTAATTCATTAATGGTTATTGTGTTATTTATAGTGCCAGTCAGCACCCTCCCCTCTCTTAAAAAAAAAAAAAAGAGTGCTTTAGAAATTAAATCATGAAATAGGCTAAATATGAGTTTAATGTGAAAGTGTTTTATTGAAGATCTACAAAACAAGTTGGGCATAAAATTAATTACATTTTAATTAGATTTTAAAAGCTAATCACCTTTAGAGTCATTTCAATAATAGAGTACACAGGAGGAATCTGAGAGAACAGCTTGCAACAGAAGTCAACAGGAGTAAAGACGGGATGGTATTAGTTAGCTATTGAACTTTAATATAATAAGAAATATTTTTTTCATTAAAATGAAATTTAAATTCCTTGCTTTAATTCTTCTGATATCATTGTAAATATTTAGGAAATGTATTGTTGTTAGTGTTATTGTTCATTCTTTAAGAGGACCAAAATGACATCAGGGTCTTGGAGAAAAGGTACAGTGTGTGCATCTGTGGCTGATCAGACAGGTACAAATATGAATATTTGGAGTTGAGATATCTAAATTTGCACATTTCATATTTCTTTTGAGCTACTGTAATTCTGCTTCACTAATAAAGCACAGTACTTTTTTTTTAATACAGGCATCTCATGCTGGATGGTCCTTTGCCAGTGTCTCCCATGCCTCACAATTGATTTCAAAATTCTTCAGAGAGACTTTGAGAGTGTCCTTGTATCACTTTTTCTAACCACCATGTGAGTGCCTGGCTTGAGTGAGTTCTCCATAAAATAGTCTTTTAGGCAAATGTACATTTACCTTTTGAACAACCTGGCCAGCCCATTGGAGTTGTACTCTCTAGAGTTCAAATGCTTGGTAGTTTAGCTCAAGAAATGACCTCAGTGTCCAATATCTTATTTTGCCAGGTCATCTTCAGAATCTTCCTAAGACAATTCAAATAGAAGTAATTCAGTTTCCTGGCATGGAGTTGGTATACAGTACAGGTTTCACAGTCATCTGAGGTTAGTTAGCACAATGGCTCTGTGGACCTTCAGTTGGGTAGGCAGCCTAATACCTCTTTTCCTCCATACTTTCATTTGGAGCCTCCCCAAATCTGAGCTAACTTTGGTAATGTGTGTGTAACCTTATCATCTATGTATACATCCTTGGAAAGTATGCTGCCAAGGTAAACAAACTTATGCATAGTATTTAAAATTTCTCCATTTGTTGTTATGGATGATGTGGTGCTGGCTGGTGGAGAACTTGTGCTTTCTTACTGTTAATTGGTGGTCAAAATTAGCACAAGCATCAGAGAAGTGATCCATACTTTGTTGCATCTCAGCTGCAAGTTGATGATATACTATTCCTTATTGGTTTTCCTCTGATGTATATGAATATTCCTTTTTAGTCTACTTTGCAGGTTCTTTATCCATGTCATACCAACTAATCATGAGCATACCTTAAGGCTCTGTTCTGGGCTATCTTCCCTCCTTCTCTCTCTTTTTTTTTTCTTCTCTGTACTTTCTAACTTGGTGACCCCATCAGTTCCCTTGAATTCAATTGTCATATTGAAGACAATGGCAACTTAGTATTAGCTCCTCTCCTGAGCTCCAGTCCCAAGTTAACAACTGTCTACTGGACATTTTGAAATGGATGTCCTATTTGTATGCCAAACTCAAACAGTCCAAAAGAGAATTCCTTATCTTTCCCACAAAACTAAACCTATTCCTAACTTCCCTATTTTTGTCAAAGGTGCCACCAGTCTCCCAGTTTCCCAGGCACCTTAGTGGCATCCTCAAATGCTTACTCTTACTCATAAAATATATTCAATCAACTGGCTAATCTTGTCATTTTAATCTCTACCGCATTTTTTACATTCATTCAGTTCTCTCTACTCACACAGTCACCCTCCTTCTTCAGGCCTCATCATCTGTCACCTAGGTTATTGAAAAATCTGATTTCCTTGCCTCAAGTCTCTCTCCAGTCCAGTCTATCCTCCATAAAGAGATAGAAGATGAGAGAAGAAAATCAGACTGAAAGCATGGGTATAATCTGATTGGATATTACAAACATACATTTGGCATGTCATAGAGGAAAAAGGTATAGAGCTAGGAGGCCTGAGTCAAACCTTATTGCAAACCTTACTACCTATGCAACCATCACAGACAAGTGAGACTCTCTAATCTCTGTAAAATGGGCATAATAATACTGGAATTGCCTAGATCTCAGAGTTGGTGTGAAAGTACTTTGCAAATCGCAAAGGGTTTTAAAAATGAGATTTATCATTATTTATAGGTAATAAAGAATTGAGTGTTGAGCAATGAGAATTGCTACTTGCTCTATTACCTTCATCTAGATGAAAGTTTCACTTATCTTCTTGAGAAAGAGCATCTGTTAAACTGAGATAAATTTAGCATACAAAAACTTTGTTTACTGAGACAAGGACCATCAAGCTTTACAAACACTCTAACCTATAGAATATGATGTAATTCAGTCCAAGAAAGATTTATTAAGTCCCTACTATGTGCATGACATTGTGCCTGGTGCTGGGAATACAAGGTAATATTAAAAAAACAAAAGAAAAAAACAAAAGAAAAAGTTCCTGCACTTTTGGTAATTACATTCAACAGGGGAGGTATCACAGGTAGAAAAAGAAAATGACAGTTGGAGAACCAAGAAACTAAAAAGGGGTAATGACAAGCAAGTAGAGCATCAGCAGGATCAGGGAAGCACTTCCTGGCTAAGGTACTACCCTAGTAATATGTCATATCTAAAACATGTTTCTGTGAATATGAATGAATTACAAAATTTAGAAAATGCAAAATTTAGCCCTAAATATGTAATACCACCTGCTATTTAACAAGATCACTACTTTTAGAAAAGAACTAATCCCACTAGAAATGTCAGCCAGGGGAAGAAAACACTACACACACACACACACACACACACACACACACACACACACACACACA
>NW_020953507.1:0-7352 GCF_900497805.2 Vombatus ursinus | reverse complement strand
CACACACACACACACACACACACACACACACACACACACACACACACTGGATTTAATCTTTTCTTGATTACCAGTCTTTGTGGATCACACTTTGATTTCTCTTGGCCCTGTGAGGATCTCCCTGGCATTAAAGATTGTCATTGATTTCAAAGGAAGAGAACTGGAAGGTAGTAAAAGAAATGAAAAACTGAACCTCTCTGTCTCTGTCTCTGTCTCTGTCTCTCTCTGTCTTCATCAGTTATATACTTTCTACATTTGTACTCTTTGATCATTTCCAAATGAAACACATTATGTCAAAAGGGCTTTTTCTTTGCCCATCTCTCAAATGCCCAGTTTTCTAAAGAGACTAATTTGGGCTGAGGTAGAACTAAAGGTGGGTCTACCTAAAGCAACCGAATGGTTCATTTCAAACAAAACTAGAGGTTTCCTTCTCATTAACAGATGGGGAATGATGAAATCATTTGGAATGTATGAGTCTGATTTCATCTACGTGATTAATTTATTCCATAAGAATTCAGTTCTTTCCCTCCCCCACCCCAATTTTCTTCTCTACACACCCTGTATCCTCCCCAGGTTCCCAACCAATATAAAAGTTTGTACGACAATACATGAACAGAGACAATTTTTAAAAATCAGAATATCTGTATACAAAATAGCAGAATAGTGTTCAAAGGACATTGACAACTATGTACAAAAAGACATGCCCAGACTAATAAGAGATAGAGATCTGAAAGAATTCAGTTTCATAAACAAAAAACAAATTATCCTATATAAGTTTTCAAAATGAAAAACAAAACAAATCCAGGTCTTATAACGGTGTCCAGCAAATCCTAGCATTTAGTAAATATTTGATCAATTGATTGACTAAAGGTTAATCTTCGGACTTTGGGTCACATGGATTACTCACTTTCTTCAAACCACTTATAATCTCCAAATCTCAAACAACACAACACAAAACAAAACAAAACAAAAAATTCTTATGAACAAGATGTAGAAAAACTACTGTTAAATATATAGGAGAAAGAAGACAAAATCTTTGGATAACAAAGAGATCTAGGACATCAAGGTAAATAATGAAAAAATATTAGAAATAAAGGGAAAATAGCACTTCCAGGACTCAAACTATATCATAAAGAAATAACAATCAAAATTATTTTAATGGTTAAAAGAAATTGAGAAATAGATCAGTGAAGCAGATTAGACAAAGAAAAAATAGAATCAACAGAAGTCAATAAGTCAGTATTCAATAAACTTGGAAATATAAATGACTTTTAGAAGAAACCCCCATTTTGACAAGATTATGAAAACGGAACAGTACTACTGAAGAAATTAGGTTTAGATCAACATTCTCTAACATATAGCACAATAAACTCAAAATGGATATATGACATAAACACTAAAGATTATATGAGAGATAGCGATAGGGAGAGAGAGAAGGAAAGAGAGAAAGAAAGAGAGAGAGAGAAACAGATTATTTAACTTTTAAACTATTTTAAGCATGGATTCTTAACCCAAATAGTGGTAATCTATAAAAATAAAATAGATAATTTTAATAAAAAATAAATTTATTTCCCTCAATATAAAACTGGTTAGATTATGAATGGACATTTTATGAAAGAAAAAATATCAACTATGAACAACCATATGAAAGAATGTTTTCAACTGCCACTAGGAAAAATGTAAAAATTTTGTTGCAAAGTACCTTTCCAGGCTTACTGTACATTACTCTTATTGTTTTTATACAGATTATTTCCTATGCTAAGAATGTACTCCTATCTCACCTCCACCTTGTAAAAACCCCATTTATCTTCAAGCTCAACCTCCTACAAGAAGCCAAACCTCACCCTACACACACATATACCAGTTGTTAGTCCCTCCACCAAAGGAAATATTTTGGATTATTTTGTATATATTTTATATTTATTCATCCATAGTTTTTGTTGTTTCTCTGTAATAAAATTTATGTTTCTTAAAGGTAGTGATTCCTTTCAATTCTGTCAACATATTCAGAACATTTATTACAGTTCCTGGCATACAATAGGTCCTTAATAAATGCATATTGAGTGAATATCTGATTTCTTCTTAAAATCCTTCAGTACTGGGGAACTTTCCATTTCCCCCAAAGTAGTCCATTCTATTTTAGGATAACTGGGTTAGGAAATTCTTTCTTTCATATAGCTGAATCTGCCTCCCAATATTCCAGCTATTGTTATAAAAAAAGCCTCTTCTTCATGACAAAGTTTCATGTATTTGAAGAAAAAATTATTGTATATGCTCTCTGTAAATCTGATTTTTCCTCCTCTTCAAGTCTAAACAATATCAGTTTATCCAACTGATTTTATTGTGTCATTGTTTCAAGTTCCTCACCCTTCTCACAACATTATTCTAGACATACATGATGTCATGGGGATAGTGAGTATAAATACATGGAGTCAAGAGATGGTTGGTCATGTTCAACTGACATTGGATGTCAGATTATGCAGAGAGGAGTAAGATGTAATAATCCTGGAAAGGCTTCAGTCTATGCAGGATTTCAGAGATGTTTGTCAAGGAGATTTTGGTGGCTTGCCATTGTTGGCTCATACTACCTGCTGCCTCTCCCTCAGAGAGTCTTGCTACTTTGGATGGGCTATTTTGCCTTCTCTGGGTTTGGCATTCAGTTAGCAGTTGCTGGGGCTGACTGGCCATTTCTTCACAAGAGTGGCTTTTCTGGGTGATGGTCATAAAGACTGAGCTGGAAGAAGGAATGCATCTGGTATATTAATGAGAAATAAGCAGAAGTTTAAAGGATATATGGCTTCTCCAGTTTATTTAACAAGCAATATTTAATTATGTGAGGTTATTCCTCAGAGATAATTAATTAGTTAGTAACTTTCTTGACTGAATCTTTATACTTGGGGTAATAAACAATCAGAGGTGTGCCAGATCTAGTTTAAATTGGTTTTCATCAAAACTGATTGTTGAGCACATATACCTTAGGAATAGTTGTTTTCTTCTTCTCATTTTCAGAGACCTAGTTGTTAGGCATTTACTAACATATACCTATTTTCACCTTTCTTCACCAATTGGAAATACAAAAAGGAAAACCAAACCCTTATAACCACTATGCATATTTGGTTAAAACAAATCTTCACATTTGTCATGACTGAAAATATGTCACATTTTGTACCTTAAGTCTATGACTCCTTGGTCAGGAGATGGATGGAAAACTTTTTCCCTTGGTTGATTTTTACATTGAGAACTCTGAACAGAGTTTTTAAGTTTTTAAAGGTTGTTTTTCTTTATAATGTTGTTATTATGTATTATAATATGCATAAATGTGAGATGTGAGATCATATTATATACAATAAGATATTAAATAGCACATATTTATACTATATATGTATTTATTATAATTCTTCTTACCACTTCACTGCATCAGTTCATACAAGTCTCATAACTGTCACTAAACCTATCCTTCTTGTCATGTATTACCATGAAATAATTTCACATTACATTTATGATATCAATTTCTCAATTGATTGGCAGTCCATCAGTTTATAGAGTTTTGATATGTAACAAAAAAGAACTGTCACAAATATATTTGCAGATATTGGTCTTTTCCTCTTTCTTTGATCTCTTTGAATAAAGATCTAGTAGTGATATCACTTGCTCTCTCTCCTTATATTTCTATCTAGAGTTGAATACAACCTTTATTATGACTTTGGTTGGGCCTTCCCCCAAATGGTGTGAATTTCACTGCTATTAGGCTTCCTGCATGATCTTAGGCATTGTTTCTTCCTAGATTCTATCCAGGTCTTTACTTATTCTCTTGCTGTCATTTTGGAGTGGTATACGTGGCCTCCAGATTGGGCACAGATTTCCTGGGTTTTGCCTTTTCTCAGTACTGAGTACCTGAGTATTGCAACCAACTAGAATGTGATCTGATCCTGTGTCAGCACTTTCTCTTGATATGGCTTGGAAAGGCTGCCTGGATCTTGCACTATGCACTGATCTGGAACCCTGTCTCTTGTTGTTGCCCTAGTATGAGCTACCTAGACACTGATCTATCCAGTATTCTGGTGAGGATCCAAGCCCTTAAGTGTTATGCCTTTAACACAAAGCCTCCACAGATTTTCAGTTTCTGTAACTTGGATCTTGAGTTCTCTTTGGAGATTAGCAACCTTCTTTCTAAGGACTATTCTTAAAGAATAGATCAGTTTTAAACCAAGAGAAATCCTATTAACATTTGAAAGGGATTCCCTTAATCTAGTCACAGTAGTCACTGCTACCTCCTTTTCGGAGATCTATTGTTTTCCAGGATAAAAAAAAATTAGAGAAAGAGACTATTATTATGACTCCCATTCTAAATAATTCAAAGAGTATAACCATGTAATAAGACTTTAAAAAAATGATTAAGACTGATCTAGATTGTTCAAGCCAATATACAGAAATAAAATTCACTTCTGGATTCTTGAATAAATGAAGAAAACTATTAATACTTTGACTCATATTATCATAAATATGAGACATTTGAAGTATCTATAAATAAAGATTGTCTTATTGTCCAGAGACCTGAGAATTTGTTGAGGTTTTTCCAGTACCTTGTTTTTGGTCTTTGGTCAATTTACTTATCCTCACTTGGTCTGAGTTTCCTTACCTGCTAGTGTAAGATTTGAGAATAGATAATTGTTTAGGTTCCTGTGATAGGAAATAGAAAGTTATAGTTTTACTGAGCTGTAGAGTGAAATATATATATACAATGCATACATCTGTATATACACATGCATAGTGTGTGTGTGTTTGTGTGTGTGTACACCAGCACTTTGGCAAGTTTTCTACAACTTTGTGATAATATATTCAAGGGTGTATATGTATATATACATGTTTATATATAATATACATATACACATATATCTATATATGCATACACATATACATACACACTCAAAAAAAATAGACACTTTTCAAAACTTTCTATAACCTTGTGCCATATTATTATTGCACTGATTGGTCATAATACAGTTTATCATTAAAACTACTTATAGAAGTTGGAATGACATGAAGGGATCAGTTTATATAACTTGATTTTTCTGCCTTTATTTATTTATTTTTTCCTGCTTAGTGGTTGAGGACATTTTTTTCATTTTTAATGTTGTATGCTTTCTTTTAACTAAGTATTATCAGTTTTCATAATTAAGAAATGTGTTAAATCTCTTGTCAATTTGCTAATGAATGTCAAAATACAACTGGATCTTAAGATGAATGGTTTTCTTGCACACATCTCACAAGAGCTTAAAAATTAAAAGCAAAAAATGAAAAGGAAAATATTTTATCACGTCAAGAATATAAATAATATAGCTTGCTTGAAAGAGTTTAACACATGGAGGAAATCACAATTATTTATAAGGTCATGGTAATGTACAAAGCCACATAGAATACCTTGCAATTTCATTCAATTTACCTAAACACATATTCATTGAACACCTATCAGATACAAGCAGATAACAATCATTATGCCAGTCATTGTAGGGGATACAAAGAAAGTTGAGATTTACTCTCTGATCTCATGAAACTCATAGCAAAGGAGATAAAAGAAACTATATGCATCAATAACTATAATACATGGTATAATTTTAAAGTGGGATAACAGAGGCACAAAGAACTAGGCTTACTCATATTCAAAGCCCCCACCCCCTTAACCTAGAATATACAATATACAAATATGCAAAAAGGATTTTAAAAAAAATGAATTCTAGGTATTAAAAAACAAATGAACAAAGCCACAGAGACAAAGAAGAGTAAGGAAATTTCAGTTTGACTAAAAGCATATGATGCATATATACTAGTACAAAAAGTAAGCAAGTGATATTTGTTTGTAAAGTTCAATTAAAATGTAAAATATATGCAGCTAAATAACATAATATGTTGTGGAAATTTTAGATTAATAGATTTAGAGTCAGAAGTGTTATTAAAGGTCATATAACCTCAACCTTTTATTTAACAGATGAATAAACTGAGGCACAAAAACATTAAGTGACTTTGTCCAAGGTCATACAGATAGAGGCAGAGGGAATATAAGAACCTATAATCCTCTGACTCCATATCCATTGTTTCATCCACTATACTATAACTCCTCTAAGGAATTTGGTTTCTTAAACATTTCCCACACCAAATCAATACAAATATATCTGTAAGATTCATTCCCCAATGGATAAGGGAAGTAATGATACCACTTATGGTGAAGGCAGCACAGTAGATAGAAATAAGGACATGGAATCAGGATAGACCTGAATTCAAATCTGGTCTCATAGAGCCTTATTAGCTGTGTGACTTTGGACAAAGCTACTTAACCTTTGTATGTATCAGTTTTTCTCATCTGTAAAAAAGGGATAATAATAGCATCTATCTCCCAGAGGCCTTTTTTTTTGTGAGGCTCAAATAAGATAATATTTATAAAGGAATTTGTAAACCTTAAAAATCTATAAAATACTAGTTATTGTTATCATCACAATAATCAATGAAAAAATAATTTTCAAAAAAAAAAAAGTACACTCCTTTCAACCATAGGGCACATTGCTAAAATCCATAATCACAATAATATGCAAGACAAGTACAACCTGTGGTTTCATCTTATGTCCAACAAATCATCAAAGATGAATAAGATGCAAATAGTGAGTATTGGAGGAATTATGGATTGACAAGCATATTAATACACAATTTGTGAAATCATGAATTCTTCCACACATGATGTCTGGCATATTGCTAAGAAAATAATAAAGTTTCACACGCTTTGAAAGAGAGATCACACTGCCAGGTATATTATCAAAGGAAGTAAAAATTAGAAATCTAGGGTCTATATATACCCCAATATTTTAACACCTTTTTTTCTGAAGTCAACAAGCCAACAAGTTAACATTAAAAATGAATAAATTTTGATTGCTTACCTTGTGCCAGGCACTGTGCTTAGCACTTAGGGATACAAAGAAAGTCAAAAACACCACCTGTCCTCAAAGAACTCACAATCTAATTGGGGAGGAATAATACAAGCAACCATTTACATATAAGATATATACAGGGTAAATATGGGGTAATCTCAGAAAGAAGGTAATAGCATTACAAAGTACTGGGAAGGTCCTCTTGCAGAAGACAGGATTTGAGATGAGACTTTGGGAAAATCAGAGAAATCAGTAGGCAGAGATGAAGAGGAAAATGATTCTATGGGACAGCAGGTAAAAAGACACAGAAGCAGGAGATTAAATAAAAACAAAAAGTCTGGTGTCACTGGATCATAGAATAAGTAGAGGAAAGTAAGTATAAAAAGCTTAGAAAAGTAGGAATAGGCAATGTTATGAAAAACTATAGAAGCCCAA
>NW_020953506.1:0-7244 GCF_900497805.2 Vombatus ursinus | reverse complement strand
CATGAGCCTTTCTAGCTTAGCAATGGGAATTTTCCCATTTTTTTTTTTCACATTCTGGATTTCTCTCATGTCTTTCTGTCTTGATATGATTAGAGGGGGCTGGTATTCTTTGGTCAGTTAGTGGACCTGGAAAGCTTTTCTGGCTATAATGATGGTGTAGGGACTGATTTTCAAGTGGTATGTTGAAAATTGAGATAGCTCTGTGCTTTAAAATCTCCACGCTTCTGTTATAGCCAATGATTTGGTTCCTTAGTCTCAATTGACTATAGTCAGTAAGAACTGGGAGTGACCTTTTATGCAAAACTTTTGGGAAAATACTAATGAACAGGTAGGTTTAAACAGAATAGATGATGATCCATCTCCATAGCCAGAGCAGCTAAACTCAACTACTGAGGTTGAAGGCTATGTATGTCTTAGAACAAGAAGCAGACATTCCTATTTGGGGCATGAATATTTGAGATACGCTTCTTGAGGCCTGGGTACCTGTGCCCTAGTAAACTGACATCTACATTGGATGTTCATCAATTTGTTTTCAGATCACTTTTCTCTTGTTGGGAATAGGGCATGGTGGAATTGTACTCACCTGACCCCAAGTAAATGAGTAATGTTGAAAAGAGGTAGGGGGCCTATAGCACTAAGATTGGTTGAAGCTTATTATCCTTAACAAGAGCCAAATCAAGCTGAAGTTGGAATTTTCCCATTGCTTTCCTCCTTTGGAATCTAGAATTACTAAGCAATGGTACAGAAGTAAATGTAACGAGTTGATGAATGCATCTCTTCACCCTACAACTGACGCCAAAACCTGTACATTTGGATCTTGCTTTTCTTGGCCAGGAGAGGCTGGGAGAGTCTGCTTATTGTGTACAGTCTAGTTTAAACGTGGGGTAGTGGGATGAGTGGCAAATTGGTCCTGTACCATACTGTATCCTCTGGATGTCAGAGATGGGCGCATATCTGGGGGTTCCCTCTTACCCCCATAGCTTGGGGAGTGGCATATCTTGAAGTAGAGTTGGAGATCATGTTGAATTTAATCCTACCTAGGTCCTGTAATGAAATAGATGAACCGTTTAGGAGACACTGGAACTGATTTGGTTTTCTAGACCCATGGCATGGATCACTCCAGGCCACAGGTTGCAACCGAAAGGAAACAAATCTTAACTCATAGTTCAACTCTTTGTTAGTAATTATGGTTCTGATGTTCAGAAAATTACCACGGTAAGGGGATTCATGTTCTTACATGTTCCTATTCTTTTTCTGACATTTTTACACAGCTAATAATCTTTCAATCTTTTGTCTCAATCTGCTTTTCTGATTAGCATTCTTGTCAGCAACGAGATGGCTAATCCTTTCAACTGTAACAACAGTGTCAAGGTTGATCTGATGTATTTTTCAATTCTAGAATATAGTGATTCCTTCTCCATATGTTTCTTGGGCTCTCTGGCTAACCATGTGCCAGCATAGTTTGGAAGTATTCAGGGACAGATTTCAAACATAAAAGTTGAATGGTGAAAATATAATTTTCAACTCTGAGAAAGGATTGTCTAGTACAGGGGTAGGGAACCTGTGTTGCCCTCTAGGTCCTCAAGTGTGGCCCTTTGAATCTAAACTTCACAGAACAAATCCCCTTAATAAAAGAATTTGTTCTGTAAAACTTGGACTCAATCAAAAGGCCATACCCGAAGACCCAGAAGGTCACAGGTGGTTCCTCACCTCTGGTCTAGTAGATGGAATAGAGAAAATGGAATACCAGGGTTCTTTAATAGCTGTTGTTCAGATTTTTTTTTATTTCTTTTATCCCCTGTATTTGTTAGTAGCTCTAGTGCTGTGGACATTCAGACTTAGTGTGAATCACTGAGTGGAACATTGAAAACATTTCCTAAGTGACTCAGTTTTCATTGACCATTGACTGGTTTAAGGGAACTGGAACTGATAGCAGGTTGTTAGAATCCACAAGCACCTGGCCGGTGTTATGATGTAATGGAAAAGCACTGGAATGGGAGCTGAGACCTTGATTCTAATCCATCTGGGTTCTGCCATTAACTAACCATATGATGTTTTCCAAGTTACTTAACATCTTTGTTTTAGTGTTTTCATCTGTCAGATAAGACGGTTAGGTTTGATCACTTTGAAGGTCACTTCTAGCTCTTAAATTTTGTGATTCTGCTGCCGTCTCTAAACAACAGATTTCTCAAGAGGCTACATTATCTTCATGGATTCTTAGGTGGAAAAAAAAAAAACCCCTTTCCTTTTGTGAGTGTGACTTGGGAGGTGAGGTAGGGTGTTTAGGTATTCAGCACCACGGAGAGTTCTTATCATTGTAAGGGAAGGATTCAGATGACTATGCCAAAGACAGACTAAAGCAAGGAGTTGGGTAATTTTGACTTGTTATATTACTAAAGTCAGTTTAGTTCTTCTTAAACTTCTTTGGTTTGAGTTGTGCTAGGTAGGCATTATTGCAGCCTTGAAGGATTCCTACCCTATCCATCTTGTAGATTGCACTTCTGTTCAGTAAGCCAGAAGTGATCTTTTTAGGTTTAGGAACGTTGTAACCACTTAAGGCCTTGAAGGGATTTGTTAGGTACCAGGTACTGTGCTAAGCTCCGGAGATATAAAGAAAGTCCTCCTATACAGAAAGACTCCTATGTAGAATTCAACCTGTCACCTATTCAGGGATGCAGATGACTGAAATAATAAATCTGTGTGCTATTCTACTCCATTGGTCCTAGGCTTGTGGGCTTTTACTAAGTCTCCTGATTGATTCAGGAAAAATTATTTCTATTCTCTTGCTCTTTACCAGTAGGGCCTTGAAAATAGTTGAGTTATTGTTGTATTGCTTGAATTTAGTCTCTTCCTTTGACTCTACTTCACTCTGGCTTTCTGCCCAGTCCTGCTACTGTATTTCCTTGATCTCATTGTTCAGGGGGGTCTCAGAGAAGCCCCTAGAGCCATGCCTTTGCATGTTTAAACTATCAATAATGAGAGCGTCAAATTGGAAAGAGTATATTAAGGGTCTATCTTTCATGACTTTGGGTCAATAGGTGGCAGTATCCACTTGGTCTAGAATCTTTGACACCCCCCCCCCAATACATTTTATGGTGTGTCTACCCCATGGCCTGTATATTTTAGGTTGTGAGGAATAGGTCACATTGAAATCAAAATGGAGCAGAAGAAAAGCCCTTTTAGTGGAATTGAGAATTGGTGATAGGTTGAATCCTACATAGGAGTCTTTCTGTATAGGAGGACTTTCTTTGTATCTCTGGAGCTTAGCACAGTGCCTGGCACCTAACAAATACTTATTGACTTGCTGACTTGACTGCAGGTCAGCTGGTATGGGGCACTAGTGGAGAAAGCATCAGTGGAGCCGATGAGTACGGTATGGGCATTTGGTCAAAGAGGATAGACTGAGTTAGATTAGAGTCAGGGCTAACAGTAGACTGGGGGTGGGGGAAGCAGAAGAGGGTAGGTCAGATCTGGAGGAAGGGAATTGAATGCAGGCAGAGCCCATGGTTGGATTCCTTTGATGGAGAGTATAGCAGGTTGGTCTAGAGGGGCTGCCACAATCCTGTGCCTGTCTAACTGGGAGGGGGGCTGCTGATGTGTGCTGCAGTTGCATTGACTCCCCTCCCCCATGCTTCCCAAAGAGCCAGACCAGCACTGGCAAATATGTCTTCATGTATTTATTATTATTAAAAATGTGACGGAGTCTTCCTCCCTAGAAGCACAACAAATACCACGGATCACATTTCTCCTTCTGTGAGGCTTCTGCTTTCTCTCTCGTGACCTTCTTTTCTTCACCACCCCCCCCACCCCCATCTTTGCTCTGTCTTACTAAGGGGGAGGGGTGGGAGAGCTGGGTATACTCCCCTCCTTCTCTGAGCATGGTGGCTCCCCTGGGGTTTTTAATGATGGTTGAGAGTTTTGAGGCAATGCTAGGAGTAAGCAGATGAGTGAGGGGGGGCTCAGGGCTCAGGAAGCCTTTGTAATGTTCCACCATTCAGTAGGGAGGGAAAAATCACTTGAAAATAAAGGCAGCAAAATTACTTCTCCAGGTGGGAGGAAATATCCATCCCTTCTTTATTCTCCTGTGTGAATTCTGAGAACAGTATGGTTATTCCCTTTGATGGGGGAACTAGCCAGTTCTCCTGCCCTCCCTCCCTCACCTCCTAATGCCCACTTTTCCCGGAAAGGACCATTCAGAATCTCTTCTTGCAGCCTGAGAGGGGCATTACCTGGAGGTTTGGAAGATAGGTGCCTTGGCTTCTCAGCCCCCACCCCACTCCCCTTACCCCTCAGGTTCTCATGCCTGGGCTAGAGCTTGCAGACTGCCTGGGCTCTTTTGTTGCTGTCTGTGAACCTTGGCCACACCCCTAGATGGTGCTGCTGTTGCTCTAGACTCCACTCCCCCTCATCCCCCCAGTACCATTTTTCCCCCTACATCACCCTCCCCTCCTCCCCACCCCTTCCCCAGCCCTCCATTGCCTGATTGTTATTCCACTAACGTCTCCCTGACTGTTCCCTTCCTCAAATTAATTTTGTGGCGCTCTTTTTCCGCAGTGCCATCTCCCTCCCCTCCCCCCTGCTCCTGCTAGCTTGCTTGTTCCCTTTTCCTAACCCTCCATCTCACTTCCCTCCTCTAGAATTGAGATTCTTTTCCTTCTCCCTTTCTCTCCCCATCTCAACAACCCTCCCATTCCCATTTCACAAATGAATTTCCTGGCCAAAGGGGACTGAAGGAGTATGAAACGTAGTGGTTTAGAGGAGAATACAAACAAGATGGGGGAGCTGAAGGGTCAATGCTGAGGAGTAGGGCAGGAGAGTGATGGGCCTATGATGAGGGATGGGGGGGAATAATGGAGATGGAAAAGTGATTTGGGGGGTGGGAGGAGGAAGGCCGTGCTCTGAAACGTGATCTATGGTTCCTCTGGGGAAGCTCCAGCCATCACTCTTTTGAGTTCTCGGTGAATACCAGCTGGGGCAGCTGTGGTACCTTCGCTATGGGCACCTCATCTGCTCATTTTGATTGTGGCAGGTTTCTAGCTGCAGCCCAAAGCCTTAGCCCGCTGCCTTAGCCTGGTCCCTAACCTCATCCTTTCCCTTTAACTCACTGAGCTGTCCTGCCTTTCCATCCTGTCAAATCACCACTCGTTTTGGGCCTCCATTGGACTCCTGGCTATACATTCTTTTTGTTCTAAAGCTCCGCTCCATGATAACTCCAGACACATAAATTTCTGGTTTTTTGTGTTCCACCTTGCCCCGTAATTTTTTTTTCCTGTACCCAGATATGACATGTTGTTTTCAGTGCCTCAGACACTTAAGCTAATCTATTCAAGTGTTGATTGTAAAGTTGTGCAATTTCTGAAATGGCAGATTTCCCTGATTCAACAAATCCTTGTAAATTCCTTGGCCAAGAGTTCCAACTTTTACCTCTGATACCCCTTGGGAATTATTCAGCACAGTGGGGCTTCTGCCCCTTGCTGCATGTTTAGGGGAAAGGAGCTTTCTCAACACAATCCTGAAGGACCCAGTCTTGATTATATGTTGTATTCTTCTGCCTTACTCTTTAGCAGTATGGTTTCTGCTCCATGGACTAAGGCCAGTTCTGGGACTGGAGAATGATAAAGTAGATGCATCCACCAGAGCCAGGTTGGCTGGCTTGAGTTAGAAATTGAATGTAGAAACAGGAAGCTAGCTTCTGTGGTTTTCTGGCTAAATTCTTGGGGTACCCATGGGAGAAGTGCTTTTGTTTGTTCTGCATCTTCATTTTCCTACTGCATGTTCTCCACAGCAGCGATGATGGTCCTACAGTCTTTCTGTTTCTCTGTCTTGTTCTATTTATGCGCATGAGTCCTAAGAGACATCTGTTCTCTGATCCTGGGACCTCTGGTTTCCTAATGTCACATCAAAGATACATCATGGAATGATCTCTGCAAAGGTTCTCTGCCCCAGTGGTTTTCAGAGTTAAGAATAATACACAGTTCTTATAACTAAACTTTTTTCCTTAGGAGCATAAAGTATTTGAGCCAAATTGTCTCATTGATTCTCAGGTAATTATCATGAATTACAGCTTCTCTCATCCCCCCCCCCCCAATTTTTCAACTGGGAAAACTGAACCCTCTCTCTTTCTCACTGGGTGAAGTGAGAAAGTTTGCACAAGCCGGTCAGTGCTGGTGCTGGCACTAGGAACCAGGTTCCCTGGGTCTACTTAACTCTGAGATGTATTCAATGATAATACAAGTGAACTGTCAGCTGCTACTTTCAGCAAAGTATTTTACATGCATGCATTATAAGCATATCTTATTTGTGACCCACTTACCTTGGTGACTCTGCTATGGACGAGCTATCGGATTCTGGGGATGAAATAGGAACATTATTTTCTAAAGGAAAGGGAGTCTTGAGAAGATTGTTTTTGTGATAGCACATTTGGTTTACTTGCTGAAGATATTAGTTAATTTAAGAGAGCTAATTTAAATAACACTGGGTTTCTTGCACCCCTAGGAATGGGGCCAGATTCCCTTTTGGTTCTGTGCAGTAACTGACATGCTGAAGGGGCACTATGTGAGGCTATTCTACTGATGCTTGTTTTTCTCCTCATGTTTCTTCTCTATGGATCATGGTATTCTGGAGGGAGGAAACTGTAAAAGCATCTGTCTTCTATTTCCTGTTTCAGATTCAGTTGTTGGCTGTGCTACTGACCAACTAAGTGACCTGAAGCAAGTGCCTTTCCTTCTCTGTTACTTAGGGAGAATAGTCTGTCCCCTACCCAGGGGTATAGTATGAACTTGAGTAGGATAGAACTGAAGAGCCCGGAAGGCCTTGAAATACACAGAAAGGCAGTTTCATTTTTTCTTAGCTCAAAACTTTTTTCAAAACTTACTTTTAGCTCAGAACACCATACTTTTCTGGTCCTATGTAGTGGTACCTCCTTCCGTTTAAGTATCACCAGCTCCCCAAATTTCTGAGACCTCTTGTGTAAACAACTGTTATTTTGGCTATGTTTGACAATAATATTTCAACACTTTTTAATATAAGTCGAATTCACAATGGAAAATGCCATTCAGAAACACATCTACATGTTTCAGTGTGACTTGCATTTTGGATCCCCCTACAGACCACTTGGGACAACCCTCTAAGGTTTTGCAGACCATACTCTCAGAGCCACTGCCTTAAGACACTCTATCTTCCTATCTTACATCTGGACTGTGGATAATGGGTAATAACAGGCCTTATCTCCCCAGCTGGAACCC
>NW_020953505.1:0-25119 GCF_900497805.2 Vombatus ursinus | reverse complement strand
TTCTTTCCTGTTCTGTGATCTCTCCCTCTCTGATGGCTGGGGTTTCTCCCTTCCTCCCAGGGCAAAAACTCTCCTGTACTGTCCTATCCAAGAAAGATTTGCTGTGGTGTCCAGCCATTGCCCCACTGCTGGCAGTCCCTCAAACCGGTACTCTGCTGGGGTTTCTTCTCATCAGATCCTCCTTCCCCCATTTATACCTGCCTCAGAGGACCGGGGGCAGTCGCTGTGCCAGAGGTCTGTGGCATTCCTCACCCATCACCCCTGGCATAACTCCTGGACTTGGATTCTGCAGCCTCATGGGGTCCCAGCTTCCTTTTCAGGTTGTTGGGTGGCTTTTCCTCCTTTGCCTTCCGTAAGTCCCCACTTGGGTAGAGGTGTCGGATAGCTTTGAGCAGGGTCTCTGAAGGGTCAGATCCCTGTGTGCACCTAGTGATAATCCAGCCTCCATTGATCAAATGAGATAATAGGTGTAAAGCACTTAGCACAATGCCTGGCACATTGCTACATAAGTGCTTATTCCTCTCTCCTTCCCTTCCCCATTAACCTTACGAAGAACTTTTGATGCTCTTGCTTCACTGACTTTGATGCTGTGGCCTTCTCTCTGTCTAGCCTGGGGGTTGAGAAAGATATGGTATCTTTTGCCCAGGACATTCTGTCATGGTGTCCGACATACAGTTCTCTGGCCCCTCCCCCTCCCTTCCTGTCTGTCTCCCCTCTTCCTATTTCTACCCCTCCTCTTGCCGTTCACTCACCTGTCTCCCTTTTTGTCACCATTGTACCTTTTTTTCCCTTCCCCTTTTCCTCATCCACTCACCATCTTTATCCTTTTTCTTGTTTTGGCCCTTGTGTTTCATCTCAAAATAGCTGTCAGCCTCTCATGCCTAGGGAATGGCATGGTAGGAATAGTGATAGAAGGATAGAGGGTCCCTGAGTCAGGATACCTGGCTGCCCAAAGGGTGGGTGGCCATATCTTCCCCCTCTCTTCCTTAGTGGTCCTAAGGAGCTGGGGAACCCATGCTGCCAGATTCCTTTGGGGTTGGACAGGGTCCGACTTTGCCTTCTTCCTGAGTTGGGGGAGGAGGGTCTCTTTCCAATCAGCTGGCTTCTTCCTTTGCTCTTTCAGTTAAATACATGGGGTCTTGTCTGTCTGTCTTTCTCTTTCTCTTGCTCCTTTTCTCCCTCTGTTTGTCTTTTCCTAGCACAAAGCGGTGGCAAGACTGAATGAGCCTGTCTGGCGGTTCTGCCAGCCTGTGCCCCTCATTTTTGCCCCACCCCCTTTTGCTTTGCGTACTGGGGTGGAGGGGGAGCCAGAGAGTGGTGGCATGGTGCCAACCAACCCAGAACCATCTGCAGTGCCTTCTGTGCGGAAGCCAGGCTCCTTCCCACCCTCCTCTCATGATTTTCTTCCCCCACCATTAATTAGCTACTGAATTAATTAAATCCCATGTGCTAATTAACATTCCTACAGGGCAGGCTGCTAGGTCAGAAAAATGGGGGCAGTGAAGCAAGGCTACTGTCCAGAGGGGGTAGGGAGGTAAGGAAGAAGGAAGGTTGGATAGGGAGATGAGGGTGACTGGAAAAGAACCAAGTGGGAGGAAAAGAGGGGTCAGGAGGAGAAAATGAGAAACAAAACATTGCATTTAAGTTCTGTGTGTGTGTGTGTGTGTGTGTGTGTGTGTGTGTGTATGCATGTATGTATTTATGTACCTATGTATGTATATACCTGTGTGTGTATATGAGTGGAGGCGAACATAGAAGGTGTGTCTAATAGGGAAAGAATATAGGCATTGGAATTATTGAATGTGGAGAAGGGAAAGCTGAGGACTGAACTATTTCCAACTGCTAAAGCTTACGTTATAGCAAATGCATATTAGTTATATTGTATTTCCACTGAAGAAATAAACTCTAAATTATAACAGAAAAAAGTTACTTTTTAATTTTTTTTGAAGGATGGACTTTCTTACCAAACGTTATGAGATAACTATAATGGAGTACCAAAGGAGCTTACCTAGAGATAAAAGTCTGTCTCAGTAAGTTAGAAGAAATTTGGCCAAAGGAAGGGGATGGGTTTGAATCTTGAGGAATCTTGAATCCAGAGCAGAACTATCAGATATGCAGTGCACAATACTCTTCAGGGCAGCAGGAACCAGATTGAAGTGTAATTGGGAAATATTTAACTAAATAAAAATGCAATAAAATATAGATAATATGACATTTTAAAACTAAGTCAGTATATGACCTGTGGGGATCCTTGTGTATGAGTCAGGTTGCTGTTTCTTTTTTGAGTTTGACACCTCTGATCAAGAGGGTACTTCTAGATTGAAAAAACTTAACCTCTGAATTTTGTACTGAGTCCTGTAGAATTTGGAAAATCCAAGATGGGATAAATTCCATTTTATCAATTCTCTTTCCTCACATTAGCCCTTTCAAATTGTGGGATTGTTTCCTGGGGTCACATTATTTGTCTTTGGACTAAGCCCAGTGCTCATAGCCTCCTAGGGACTGGTTTTCTTTTTACCCTGATTTCTCTTCAAATCAGGTAACTTAGGACATCAGTGAGATATCTGTGTTGGGTCCTGATATCCTGAATTCTCTTATTACCCTTGGCAAGTTTTTGTTTGATCATAGAGTTTGAGGGGATGTAGGGAGGAGATGGGATTGCTCTTAGATAAACTCATACACGCAATATATTCCAAAAATCCTTCACCCCCACCAGGTTAGGGTATAATGGAATGAACTCTAGATCTACAGTTGGAGAGTAATGGTCCAAGTCCCAGGGCTTCCACTTCCTGCCTGTGGACTTTGGGTGAATCCCACCTCTCTGGTCTTCAGTTCCTTTTATCTATAAATTGAAGGTGTTAGGTGAATGACCTCTGAGCTTCCTTGCAGCTCTAAACCTATGAGCTTATGAACAACTTGACTGGTACCTGTGAGATATTAAAGGAACAAGAGGAAGGCATGTAGAAGACTCTTCTGTGGAGGACTTAGGGAAAGACAGAGATGAAAGTCCTGTAAGTTGGGCATGTGGTCAGATGTATTTATCTGAACACAGTGATGAACAGTGTCCTACTATGTGTCCTACTATTACACTCTCTGAAAAAGGTTGGAGCACACTTACTTAGAGAAACAGAAAGGAAAGAAGCATGTTTTTAAACTCATGAAATAAGGAGGCCTTCCTTCTGGACTGCTGAGAGAAAGGTGGAGTGAAGTTTCACTATTGCAGGTTGGTGCTGTGCCTTCAGGCAGGCTGGGAAACAACAGAATGGCAAGGTCCTCTTCGTCCAGTGTTCTGTGACCCTTTTCAGGTCTGAGCATCTACCTTCCTATTTCTCCTAGCTGCAAAGATAACTTCCTACCATCTTCAACCCTATGTTTAATCACATTATATATTCATTCAGCAGATATTCAGTGCCCTTTGCACACATTTACATAGCGGATGATACCAGAGTGGGTGATACCACTGAGGGGGCTGGAACGATGGCGGGGAACAGTAGTAGCTTCAGGTGTAGTTGGGGGGGGTGTTGAATAAAAATAAGGGGCTGGTGGAAGCATAGGGAAAGAAGAGAAGATAAGAATATTTTGAAAAACTATATATTTCATTTTGTGTAACAGAGTTAAAGTGATAGTGTTTACATTATTTTCCAAATAAATACACAAAATGCAAGTTATAATCGATCAGTGGTCAAGTCCACCGACAGGTCTTAACAAGCAAGTGTTGACAGGCAGGTGTGTTGCACATTGTCCGGAAGTCTAGCCTGCATCTGCAGGAATATGTGTATGTAATGACTTGTTTACAATAGGATATTATATGGTTACATGATGCAATATTGCATCATCACAATTTCAGTGCAGGAAAACCCCACAAATTTACAGTAAATGATTAAATTTGAGATGCATTATTTTTTTTAAAAAATTTTATATTTTTTTGAAATGACACAGATTAAAAAAAAAAACTACTAAAAGGTTAAAAAAAGTAGATTTCCAGGGGGGTGCTGAGTAATTTTTTTTTTTAAAAGGGGGCAGTAGGCCAAATAAGTTTGGGAACTGCTGAGCTACAATATAGACAATATAACTACAATATAGACATACATATATACATGCCTTCATATGCCTGAATACTAATAATCCTTATTGTTTATACTATTCATTTGGCATATGCAAACATTGCTTTGTGTTTTCTTTTCATGTGTTTATGTTTTATCTTCCTCAGCTAAATTGCATATTTCTATAACCTCTGCATCAGTGGTGTCAGATTCATAGAAAGGGATCCCTGTGGGTTGTATATTGACTTAGAAAACCACAAATTGACATTATCTCTGTTGTATTGTATTTTTATTTGTTTTGTTAAACATTTCCCAATTACATCTTAATCTAGTTTTGGGAAGGCTGGGGAGTTTTGCCAGCTGCGAGCTTGACACCTCTGCTCTAACAGCACCTGCCTTGAAATAAAAGTATTTATGAATTGCTACATAAATTGCATAATATACTCATATATGTATCCATATACATTTATGCATACACATATTTACAAGATGTGGTTATAGTGTGGATGATTTATAAGTACAATTTAAAATAATTTGCTGGCTCTGAAGGCAAATTTTCATCCTCTGTGGATTTCATTTTTATGAAATTGGAAATAACCAAAGGTGTTTTGGAGCCAAATCTAGTAAATAAGGTAGAGGATCAACATGGCTAATCCTGGGTTTCACTTTTTAAAAACAAGTTTGGTTATGAGACTCAGTTTCTTCTGTGGCTTATAAACTGGCACTGAAGACAATGTTAGAAGAGGAGGTGTTTTGAACAGTGGCAGAACTTTTGGAATGCCAGTCAACAAAGATATACATGTCTAGCTTCCCCAGGTAGCTATTTTAAAGGGAAGAGAAGACATAAACTAGCTCTATCAGTTCTGATGGTTCCATGGTTTCACCAGTGTAAATGTGTAGAGGTCTTCCCTACCAGTGCAGATTACAGCCTCTCCATACTTTCTCATCTTATGGGACTCTTATCTGTGTCTTTCCCCATATTCTTCATGGGAAGAGTCTTCTACATGCCTTCCTCTTGTTCCTTTAATATCTCACAGATACCAGTCAAGCTGTTCGTAAGCTCATAGGTTTAGAGCTGCAAGGAAGCTCAGAGGTCATTCACCTAATACCTTCAATTTATAGATAAAAGGAACTGAAGACCAGAGAGGTGGGATCCACCCAAAGTCCACAGGCAGGAAGTGGAAGCCCTGGGACTTGGACTGTAACTCTCCAACTGTAGATCTAGAGTTCATTCCATTATTTTTGGAATATATTGCCATCCATTTCTTGTCTCTCCTTAGTCTTGCTTTATGACTAACCCTGCTTCCTTTTCTCGTCTTTCAGAATAATATGTATGTATGGTCTGTATGTGCAGTGGATAGAGCATTGGGCCTGGATTAAGGAAGACATGAATTCAAATATGGCCTCAGATATTTACTAGCCATGTGATTCTGGGCAGGTCGCTTTAACCTCTGTTTGCCTCAGTTTCCTCAACTGCAAAATGGGGATAATAATAGCACCTATTTCCCAGGGTTGTTGTGAGGATCAAATGAGATAATATTTGTAAAGTGCTTAGCATAATACCAGGCACATAGTAGGTACTATATAAATTTTAATGACTTTTATGTGTGTGTGTATGTGTGTACACACACACATATATATACTACATATACACATATACTACATATATACATGCATATATGTTTCTATAGCTGTATAATCTACTTCTACATATTCAATGTCTTTTACACCATTCCTTTTTCACAAGTCATAGATAACCTGTTGGGATCTACTTATCTTTACCATGCATCTTTCCATCGCCTGTTAAGTTATTTTTCATTTTTATTCTTTCAATATTATAGTGTTCCATGATTTTCTGCCTTATAGAATGACTAGGAGAATGCCAGTATTAAAAAGTTGGTCTTTTGGAGCAGCAAACAATTTAGGATCATTGAAAGCACTGCATAATTCCTCAAATACTATCCACATAAATATCATTCTGCTTCTATCTGGGCCTCGCTCATTGTCCATTTGCAGTACTTATCCAAAATATGTTTTAATGGACTGCTTGTGTAGCTCTGCATGTCATAGTCTGGGCAATATGTCTTTTTTCATCCACTTTGGTTTTGTGTTTTTTGTTTTTTGTTTTTGTTTTTTTAATATTTAGAATGGTCATTAATTACCATGGGTTTCATTGAGGAGTCTTTGTGGTGTTCTAGGGTTCAAATTAATGATGTTGTTTGAGAACAGGAGCACTTGGAAAACTTCGGAGGTTTTCCAGAGTGTTGGTATTTTTGCTAAAAAAAAAATTTCTAAATTGTCACTAAAAAGTGACAGCCTTGGGGCAGCTACGTGGCACAGTGGATAGAGCACCGGCTCTGAAGTCAGGTGGACCTGAGTTCAAATCTGGCCTCAGACCAAACACTTGACAGTGACTAGCTGTGTGACCCTGGACAAGTCCTTTAACCCCAATTGCCTTTTAAAAAAAAAAAAGTGACAACCCTTGTGAATGTGCATAAATATATACATACATATAGAAATAGACCTTAATACATAATTTAAGCCATCCATCCTTGTAGTAACAAATTAGCAAAGGAAAGAAACCTAAGACATCGTGACATGCCGTATCCTACCAAAGAATCATAAGCCTTGGTGGGCAATTCAAATCAGCAAAACCTATTGAGACTGTAGTGTGTATAAGACACTTGGCTAACTATGTTGGGGATTTCAGAAATGAATGATATTGTCCCTCATTTCAAGCAGTTGATAGTCTAGTAGGGGAGAAAAATAATGGAGGGGCATAAACAAAAGTGCTGCTTGGGTCCGAGGGAGGGCTTTGGATGCCCTCCATTACTAAAGAATCTGGAATTGGGCCTCTGAGCAATGAGGTACCTACCATTAAAGGTTTGAGGTGACTTAATGATGTGATAGGGAAATGCTTTTTGAAGATTGCTCTGACAGGGGTATGCTGTATGGATTTGATGGGAAGATAGACTGTGGAAGTGGAGAGATCATTTATGGCCTGTTGTCATAACTTAGGCAAGAGTTTATGAGGTCCTCCAGAAACTTTTTTGATTTGGCTACTGATTACATGGGGTGGGGGGGAGGGGAGAGAAAGGAGTTGACGATGACAGTTTGGACTTGAGAATCTTGATGATTAAGAAAATGCTGGTGGTATAAACAGAAATAGAAAAGGAAGAGAATCAGTGACCCGTTTGTTCCCCCACACCCAGCTAGAACTGTAGCTCAGACAGTTCTGGATGGCAGAACTGTCCATCTCTGAAAAATACCTGGAGTAGGAGATTTCACCTACTCCTCTAGAGTTGGATGTGGATAAACTATAACACTTAGAATCAAAAGCCTCAGTTCTGCCATTAACAGAGTGTGTAACTCCAGATCAGATCACTTAATCACTCTGGGCATCGGACTTACATGAGAATATGGATGTGCTTTAATTTTATTTCTGATCACTCTTATAACATTTAAACCTCAAGTTTCCCTGTATCCTAGCTTCTGTGATGAAATTAATGATCCTGAAATACACATGAAACAAACAAAACCTTAAGTTCACTAGGAACCCTCTGGGTACACCTGCCATTAGACAGTTGTTTAGTTCTCCCACAGCCTTTTCTTCTCCAGGCTAAATATGGTCATACCAATTCCTTTATCCTTTCATTGTAGGGCTTACTTTTGCCTATGTCCTCTGAACTCTAGCTTTTCACATACTGTCAACTCATAACTGGCCATGGTATTATTTTTTTTCCCATTACTTTTCTATTTTTGCTCTTACTTTGTGTGTTGTAGGAAAGGTGCCTTGTGTGTCTTGGGCAATGGATTCATAGAATGTTAGAGGGGAAAGTGGTCTTAGCAATCTTTGAGAACATTCAGGCCCAAAGTTGCACTTAACTGGATTTTAGTCCTACCTGTGTGAAATCCCCCTTAGGCAAGTCACCTCCTCTGTACATTGAAGGGGTTATATAAGATGATGATTTTTAATTTCTCTCCCAAGTTAAAAATTCTAAGAAATCAAGATAGCCTTTTTTTTGTTGTTCATCTTATATATTTATTTTAATGCTTTAAGGGTCAGCATTGATCCTTGTGTCTATATTCAGTTCTGGATGCCATAGTTTAAGAAGGACATTGATAAACTTGAGTGTCTAAGCCACCATCATGGCAAAGAGCCTTATGTCCATGTCATATGAGGATAGGTTGAAGGCACAGATGATGATTAGCTTGAAGAAGAAAAAATGGAAGGGGGACATGATAGCCGAATTCAAGAATTTGAACAGTCGTGGGAGATTTGTTCAGTTTGGCCCCGGGGAGCAGAACCGATCATAATAGTTAGAAACTGCAAAGAGGTGAATTTAGGCTCGATTTAATGAAAAAAACTTTGTAACAATTTAGAATTGTCCAAAAGTGGCACATGCTGCTTTAGGAGTTGTGGATTCCCTTCACTGGGGGTCTTTGAGGAAAGGCTAGATGACAATTTGTTGAATATGTTATAATGGGGATTCCCTTTGGGTATAGTTTGGCCCCTGAGATTCCTTCCTTCTTACCCTAAAATTCTGTATTTCTGTAATTTTACTGGTGTAGTTGCTATCTGCACCAACATAGATCATATTCCCTCCACACCTTAGTAGGTCATTTAATGAGTTGACTTGAACCAAAAAAATCCATTACCTGGTGACTAGCCATTTAGTGATGAACCTGTCCAGATTTAAGTAGGTAAATCTTTGAAACACTCCCCCTCCCCACATATACCCACAAATATTCACCCCCATACACACACACTTCTCCCTACCCCCTCACAGAGTCCACCCTGAGTTCATATTTGAAGGTTGGCATGGGGTGGGGCAGAGCAGCGCTTATGTCTGTCGGTAAAGCCATCAAGGACCCAGGGTCATCTCCATGCCCTGGTGGAGCATTTGGGTGAATCTTTAGTGGAGAGTTATTATTCAGTAATTATTACTTCTAAACTAGTTGATAATAAAATGTTTTAGTGGTCCTCATTGAAGCTGACCTAGGATCACTACCAAATTTGCTTCTTGGTAGTTGTGATTCCCAGCCCTTGCCTTTTCCCTTGAATCTTTTTCTAGATCATTTGCCACTCCACCAATTCTTCCAAAGAGAACAATAAAGCACAGAGAGGGGTTGTGATGGCCCCAGGAACAGAACCCAGATGGATTGACTCTAGTTCATTCTCCTCATTCAGTCTCTCTTCATTCAACATAGTTCAGAATTTAAGAACAAAACAAAGCATATGCACAAGAAAAATGCTCACCCCCATCCCTAATTCCACTCTCCTTTGGAGGACTATTACTCTGTATTTGCCCCCCCCCCCGGGTGTGGATTGGGGAGAAGGGGGCTTTTCTTGCTGACAAATTTGTCATAAAAGTCAAGGATAGTAAGTATACAACCTGATATATTCAATAACTGAGGAGTTAAATATTCTGGGTTTTTGAGCTGGCCATGAGCAGCAGATAGTGCTTTTCCATCTTCTTGTTCCTTCCCTTCTCTCCCTGCCACCTCTCAGGTTAGAATTTGGTTGGCTAGAACCACTGAATGGGAGAGGCTGATTTGAGCTAGTATCCTATTGGCCAGCCCGATTACCCACCCAGCCAGCAACAGCAACAGAGAGGAAGAAATGACTGGCTAGCTTTTGGGGAATATTGGGGGAAGGAAAAGGGTTCTTAAACTTATTTATGTCATGGACTCTTTTGGCAGTCTGGTGAAGCTTATGGATTCCTCAAAATAATGTTTTTAAATCCAATTACTAAAAAAAAAAATTTTTGATGTAGGGCCCCAGGTAGGAAAGACCCCAGACTGGAAATTAAACCTGGAATGTGATGGGGGTTTGGAGAGAGGAGCAGAAGTAGTGAAATGGAAACAGCTTAAGATGGGACCCTGACTCGGAATCAGCTTACCTTTGGCAGTCAGTTGCCTAGCATTTTCCTTCTTATCATCTTTCATAGACCTACTAGTACCCTTTCCTCCCTGGCCCCTGCCCTTGCCCCTTCAGCTTGGCACCACTGAACCTGACTTGCCAGAGCTACGCTCAGTGCAGCCACCTGCCATACATTTTTCCTTAATTCTTGTCCCTTTTAAAACTTAAGCCTGTCCCATGTTCCATCCATTCAGGTCCTCACTGCCTGCTAGGAAGCAATCGTTGAATAATATAAATATATTTTTGGCTAATTTGCTATCTAATGTGTTACTTCTTCCAGGTAATGTGATGCCTTAATCTAATTAAGATGCATCTGCTTCTTGAAGGCCCTTGGGCCTTGGGGCTTTGGGACACTATGGCCCATGGGTGGGGTTGGAGTGGGGAGGGGAATGCTTTGAGGTCTGCACTTCTACCAAGTACTGTGATGTCACATGAACTAGACAGACGTATGTCCTGTACCCGAAAGGCATATAGGCCCTAGGGGAAACCATTAGCTGATCTCTAGCTTGGGGTGGCTGTGGAGATTCAGGACCAGGGGTGGAGAACCTGCAACCTGCAACCTGGAGGCCACATCAAAGGGCTGCACTTGAGGACCTAGAGGCCACATGAGAGGCCCAGTGTGGTGTAGTGATAGATTGATGGACTTGAAGTTGAGATCTGAGTTCAAATTCCTCATCTAGGGCTGAGTTTTAGCAGATAGAAGATTAGCTATATTTGAGTCACTTTCTGAGCCTCAGTTTCCTCATCTATAAGTATCTAATGATACTTATGTTACCACATAGGGGTAGTTGTGAGATTGTTTCCCAAGTATGAGTTCTTAGTGTCTCCTTCTCAGGGAGGCCTTTGTAACTCAGGTGAACTACTTTAAGGGTTCTAATTGATTCTAGAGCTGACCCACTTAGAACCACCTGTGGGCTGCACAGAACTCAACTGGAACTCTAGGGGAATTCATGCAGAACCTGCTCCATCTAATCCCCCCCCCCAACTTGTTTCTGGGGAATTGTTTGGAGACGGCAGGGCCTTCCGAGTATTCTGAAACCACGACACGTGAAGCAGCACCCACTCTCCATACATGTCATAGCTAACCCATCGATGCTTTGTAGTTCACAAAGCTCTTATAACCTGGGTGAAAGAGACAGTGCAAGTATTATTACCTCCATTTTAACCTTGTGTAAAAGAAATAGAAGCCTTGGGTTGGACTCTTGATTCTAAACGACATTGGACGGGTCACTCATTGTCCCTGAACCTTGGATTCTGCCATCCAGCAAGTGGAGATGCACCCTACCTGAGGCAGCCGCGAGTATTGGAAAGAGTCTGAATCTGAACTCTCTCTCTACCTATGTGATTTTTTTTTTTTTTTTACCAATCTGGGCGTTAGTTTCCTTGTCTTTTTTTAAAATTCTTTTTAAAAAATTCTGTACTTAAACACCAAATTTTTAGGAAAAATGCTGTCATACACAGTAGAACAGAAAAAGAAAAAGATGATGGTGTATGAATCCACAAATCTATTAACATACAATTTTTTAAAATGTCGATAATTCACTGTTACTTTCTAAGCTGTGCAGACAGGTCTAAGTTTGTTCTGTTTTCTTATTTGCATTTTCTTTTAATTGCTTCAGTGATTCTTTTTTTTTCTTTTTTTTTGGGGGGGGGCAACATTAATGCTATCTCCTCCTTTCTCCCCAAACTTCACCATTAATAAAAGAAAAACAAAAACCTTATAACAAATACACATGTTCAAAACCAATCCCCATATGGTCCATGTCCAAAAATCCCCATCTCCTTTGACATCCATTTCTGTTAAGAGGTAGTTAGCGTGCTTCAGTCGGGTTTCCTCATCTTTGAAATGAGGGGCTGGGGCTTGATGATCTCCAGGGTCCCTTCTGGCTCTGTCCTTTGGGTTGCCTGCCACTTATGACTTTATGAAGATCAAACGAAGTTACGGGTGTGAAAATGCTTTGAAAAATAAAGCTTTGTTCCATGGGATGGCTTGCCAGGAGATGGGAGAGGGAGGCAGGGGCAGAGGCGTACAGAGGAAAATATAGCTGATTTTAAAACAAGGGATATCAATAAAAATGTGTTTAAAAAAGAAAAGTATAAAGCATGATTATTGTTTGTTAAAGGATTTCAAATAGTAAGCTCTCAACATATATGTAAAGTGTATTTTGATTTATACCCAGCTTTTCTATAAACCCATTTGTCACATAAAACAAGCTCCCATATTTCCCAGAAGGCACATTTAGGCAGGGAAATAAGCCTCATGAGCCTAGTAGGGTCCTGGAAAGAGAAAACAAACCCAGGAACATAGGTGGGTGTTTTGCTAGGTTCTCTTAGGAGTAGGTCATGGTACAAGAACTATATTCCTATCT
Source organism: Vombatus ursinus (assembly GCF_900497805.2). Classification (NCBI taxonomy): domain Eukaryota; kingdom Metazoa; phylum Chordata; class Mammalia; order Diprotodontia; family Vombatidae; genus Vombatus; species Vombatus ursinus. The sequence goes on along the minus strand of NW_020953505.1, from coordinate 12,784 downwards.
CTCTCTGGCTGTCCTGAAATGGGATGTTTGTATTCTACTTTGATTTAAGGCATTAATGAGTAATTTACTGACTTGTGTAAAAATCAGTTATCATCAATCTGTTTCATTAGAAAGCATCCCCAAGTATCTCATCCTTGGGGAATGCCTCTCTCTTAGCAGACTGGAATGGGGTATCTTAGGTGAGTTCAGGAGATATGTGACCCATGGATGTCCTCAGAATGGGATTGAAGGAATCAGCTTGTCTGAAAAACCTTGATTGCTTTCCTTAGGTCCTATGCTTCACAACAGGAGACTAGATTTTTCTTTTCTTTTTACTTATGATTTGGGTATGGAGAGAGGCAGTGTGATATGGTACACCGAGTCTGGACTGGAAGTTAGTGAAGACCTGGGCTTGCTAGCCAGGTGATCCTGAATGAGTCATTGCACTCATCTGAGCTCATTCCCTAATCTTAATAATGGGGATGATGTTCTCACTACCTGTACCTCTTGGGTCTGTGAGGAGAACACTTGCTAAGCCTTAAGAGTGCCCTGGAAATAGGAGTAATATTTTTAAATTTTTTTAATTTATTTTGTTAAGTATTTCCCAATTACATGTAAAATTTTTTAACGTTCATTTTTAAACATTTTGAGTTCCAAATTCTCTCCCTCCTGCCCCTCCCCCACCCTTTGAGAAGGCAAGCAATATATTATCAACTATACATGTGTATATGTGTATATATATATATCTATATCTATATGTACATGTTCTATGATTCTGTGAAGAGGCTTCTTGTGGAAATGCATAGACTATATATATTATAGCTATAGACTGCAGATAGATGGATAATCTATGACTCTGTGAAGAGGCTTCTTGTGGAAATGCAGCCTGCTGGCTTGGCACAGTGAGAATCCCAGGGTCTTTTCTATTATCAAGGCTGCTGTAGCCTCCACCTGGGGTCTAGGCCAGCTACTTTTCCCAGCTCTGAAGTAGTCAAATCCAGCTGCCCTTTAGGAAGCTCACTGAGAGAGGGGAGAGGTCAGAATGGGGAGCTGGGGGCAAAGCAGACATGGTAGCGTGTGCTGGGTGCTGAGCCAGGCCAAGTTGTCAAGTCTTAGGCTGTCTTCGGGTCCTCTTCTCTGTCTTTTCTGTCGTTGCTCTGTAACTGGAGGACCAGAACCCCCTGTCATAGTGCCCTGTGTTCCAGACCTTTCTCACCTTTCCTTCCCCTTTAAAATGTCCTTATCCTCTTTTCCACACCTGCTGGGTAGGAACTACTAAAATATGGATGCTAAGATGTTAATAGCGTCTTAGATGCTAATATTTTAATAGACCCTTTGAAGATGTAGCCAAGTTGCTCAAGAAGATAATTGTAGTAAAGGGAATGTTGAGCCCCAGGGTAGAGTTTGGAGGTGTGTGGAGATTAGGGGCCAGAGTGAACTTTGCAGTGCTACTTCAGCCCACCCGCTGGCCCCCACCTAATCTTCCCATCTGTAGGGCTTATCCTGGTAGTGTTTGGGGAGGGCCGCACCCACATTGGCACTCTGGTTCCTTTCAGGACCCATTTAATAGTTCTGCTGATTACAGTCTCAGTCCCACACCTCGTCTAAGCAGGACTTGGCATTTGATTTGGTTCTTGGAACCACACCAGCTTACACTCAGTCCATTCCCCTGATTTATGCCAAGAGTCCAGACGGACATTCAGATACACTCTCTGTCATTACAGAAATACACATTTTTAGCTGCTCACTTTCCAAAGTGAAATGATTAAACTTAGCACCTAATTACAACCTAAAAGTAGGCTATTAGGAAGATTACAAGCAATGGAGTTAAAGCATGAAGGCCATTAACAGTGTAGGCCCCTGGGGCAGAGGCAGTGGCTCGTGGTGCCCTGCCATAGTCTGGGTTCTATGCCTCTGTCTCAGCCCCTCTTCTTCTCACAACTCCCCAGACATCCTCTGCGGTGGCCTCTCCTGCTGCTCTAGGCCCCCAGTTCACCCAGATCTCTTCCGTCATCTCTCCTATGGAGAAACAAAAGAGAAATGAGTCTTTCCTTTCTCTTCCTCTTTCTCCCTGTCCTCCTAGCCCTGACATGGCCCTTTGGATTATGAATAGGGAAATGTTTAAAGAGGTCCAGAGGAGGGCGGTGGAGATGATGAAGAGCCTTGAAGGAAAGTGTAAGGGACCTGGCATCATTTACTTTGGAGTAGAGAAGACTTTGAAGGAATTCGGTGGCCACCGATATGCATTAGGGAAAGGGAGGAGAGGTTAAAGGATGATTATGTAGGGAAGATGGGAACCAGCGGCTTCTTTTCCCTATGAAGACAGCAAAAGGAATGGGGTTTGGGTACAGCAGGTGATTTAGGGACTTGAACATTTGGCATTTCCTGACTACCATGGGGGTAAGGCTGAGATGTAAGAGACGGGGATACTGAGATTGTCTTCCGTGGGGATGTTTTGGTATGGGCCTGCCTCACCCTGACACCTCCCTCCAGTGCATTAGTAGCCCATTTGTCTGAAGGCAGGGGTGTCATTTTATGGGGATGATGGGTCAGCCCAAGATCTCAAAGTATGATCTCTTAACCCCAAATGGGCTAATTGGGTGTAGTTCTGATTGGAGGACTCTGGGATCAATCTTGGCTTCAGCTAGAAGTCAGCAATTCAAAACTTTTCCCCTGTCAATGTAAATGATTATATGCCTATGACCTCAGGCAGCAAGCATTGAAGAAATATCTGCCCTCTTCTGCTGGATAATCTTTTCTCTCTGGATTTTCATGACACTGCTCCCTCCTGGTTTTTTCCCCTCTATCTGTCTGATACTCCTCAGTTTCCTTTGTTAGATCTTCCTCCAGGTTACCCCAGTCACCAGGGCTATCTCTCAAAGCTCTCTCCTTTACCTTTTTCTTTTCTCCCTCTATACTGTCTCTAGGTGATCTCCATCAGCTTTCCTGGGTTCAATTATCATCTCTAAACAAATGACTCCCAGATCTACATATCCTGTCTTAATCTTTCTCCTGAATTCCTGTCTTCCACATTAACAGCTGCCTTTTGGAAATCTGGAATAAGGTGTCATATAATATAAGCATCTCAAAATCAACATGTCCAAACAGAGCTCCTTGTCTTTCCCTGCCAAAACCCTCCCCTCTTGCCAACTTCCCTATTCCTGTCCAGGGCACCACCATCCTCCCTGTTTCCCAGGCTTAAAACTTTGGTATCATCCTTCCCTCCTCATTCACTTGCACCCCTCATATCCAGTCTGTTGTCAGATCGTGTCATTTTTACCTTCACATGTCTACATCTCTCCTCTCCCCTTATCTCTAATCACACAGCCACCATGACAGATAGTTTAGGTCCTCATCTCTACTTGCCTGGACTACTGCAATAGTCTTCTGGGTGGCTGACCTACCTCAAGTGTCTCCCCATTCCAGTCCATCCTCCACTCAGCTGCCAAGTGAACCTCCTAAAGCATAGGTCTGACCAGGTCTTTTCTACTCAGTAAACTCCAGTGGCTTCCTATTACTTTTGGGATCAAATATATTCCATTAGACTTCTAAAGCCCTCCACACTCTAGGCCCTTCTTACCTTTCCAGGCTTTTCTAAACTTTACTTCCCTCCAAACACACTTTCACTTTCTCTTTCTCTATATTTATGTATGTGTGTGTATATACACATTTCTATTATATGTAGGTTTAGTTATTTATCTATGAATGAGATATCTAGTCTAGTGGTATCCAACTCAAATAGAAAGGAGAGGCATTAATGCATATATAAGGATCCCTGAAGGCCTCCTATTGACTTAGTTTTCAAATGTATGTCATCTCTGTTTAATTATATTTTTATTTGTTTTTTTTAAAATATTTCCCTTTAATCTGGTGCCAGCCTCACGGGAGTGAATGCTGTGGCTTTCATGTTTGATGCCTTTGGTCCAGTCTAACACCCTCCTTTTAAAGATGAGAGTCCTGAGGCTGAAAGGTCCCCTGGTTAACAATATTCAATTATTAGCATAATTGGGATTTGTTCACTGTGCTGCCTTTAGTCCATTATTGCTAGATTTGCATGGGTCTCTCTTTGTGGGTAAATTTACAGTGTGGATGTTCCAAGTAGATTCTCTTGCCTATGAGGAAGAAGATGTGAGAGAGGACAAAGGGAGGGCAAGGTCTGTGATGACCATGATAGGAGCATGTGGGTAGTTGTAGTCCAAATGGAAGGGGCTAGAGAGGATGTGGTTGCCACACACTTTGCACCTTTCTGGAGGCCCTTACTTTTTCCTTTATCTCTCTGCCAATCACTCACCGATCTCACCCCCTTTCTCTGCTGCTAACGGCAGAAGGCTTGGAAAACCACTGTCAGGCTGAGTGATGGTTCCAGAAGACAATATAGAGTTTATCAATATTGAATTTTTGCAGCTCTCCTGCCGCTGCTTGTGCAGGGAGCCAGCCAGACTTGGCAGTGTTATTTGATAATACAATAATCATCATTTATATCGCAGTCAGGGAGCTCCCCTGCCACTGACAATCTTAGCTGAGGTGAGGGGTGGCTGTAGTTTTCTGCATTTCACAGAAAAATGCTCTTGACCCCCAGAAAAGAAAGTGATTCAGGTGGGAATCCATGACCCTGAAGATCTGACTGATGAGCACCCACTGTCTCGCTGAAACGGGCTTCACACTTAGGAGGAAGAACATTCATGGTTTTTTTATTTGGGGGGTGGAGCTTCCTGTGTATAAATATGTCCTTGAAATGGTTTCTTGATAACATGGCCACTACAAAAAGCATCCTTTGTTCTCCCTGCTGTCCTTCCATGTTGAGTTTCAGCCCGCTTTCCTTTGGCCTCTACAGGGTGACTGGGCAGGTTATGTTAATGTGGTCCTAGGATGATGTTTGGATAAGTAGGTAGAAGGCACATGACAGCTGGGGTTTGCCCTCTCACCCTGCCAGCCCTGTGCTTGGACACTGTATATTTTTTCTGGCAGTAGTTTAGAAGAGAAAGAAGTGAAAGGACTATCCATGGCCTACCTCATTTTACACAGTTGATAGTTTTCTGGAAGCTTGCATGCAAATCATAGGATCATATGTTTTGGAACTGACCAAGAGTTTAGAAAAGATCTAGTTCACCCCTCTTCATTGTAGGTTCATGAGATTTTTAGAGTTGGCTTGATTTTCAGAAATCCTGTCTTTACCCTCTCATTTCGTAGATGAGGAAACTGAGGCACAAATTTCACAGAGATTTCAAGCTGGAAGAGAATTTATTTAGAGGTCATCTAGTCCAACCCACTCATTTTGCAGAGGAGAAAACTGAGAGATTAAATGACTTTACCAAGGTCACACAGGTAGTAAGTAATTGGAACAATGATTCCACCCCCAGCTTTTGAAAAGATTTGTTTCTGAGTCAAGATTTAAATCCAGGTCTGCTAATTTCCAATCTCAAGCTTCTCACTCTGCCAAAATCACATTTTCTGCAAACTGATTTGCAGTTCAAAGGCAGTAGGAACACTCTGGTGAATTCTGTTGGAAAGTGATTTGCCATTCTCTGTTTGACCTGTTCCTTAAGAGAGGATTTGGGATTTATGCAAGGTTGGGCCCACCCACACCAAAAGCCTGCTGAGGAAATTCCAAGGGAGCTGCCCTGGAGCAGCCCGAATATCAGGAATAACTTAATTAAGCCTTGAAGGGGCTGAAAGGGCTAGTGTGCACATATCTCCAAGGAGGGCCAAACTAGTGGAGATGGACCCACACTGAAATAGGAGAGAGGGAGGCAGAGCGTCTTTGATCAGGGGAATGAAGGTGTGTTGTAGGACAAAGGCATCAAATATATGGCCTCAGTGTGTCTGACCAGATTAAAATATAATTGGGAAATACTTACCAAGATAAATAAAAATTACAGTAAAACACAGATAATGCTAATGTGTGGTTTTCGAAGTCAATACATGGCCCTCTGTTTCCATTTGACTTAGACACATTCTTGTAGGAAGTCCTCCAGTGATCTTTAAGAACCTGGTCGTGTTTAGGTGGGTTTAAGGGCATTTCTGGCTGGAGACAGAGGATGAGGTAGATGCCTAATGACATAGATGTGGTCCTTTTTCTTGTGGAAAGACTTTGAAGTGGCAGCATAGGTGGCAATTTTAATTTTTTTAGAGATCTTCTGGACTGGACATCCCTGGTGGTTTTGTTCAAGGTCAAAAGATCTTCTTGACTTTTGCTTACTCATAGCCTAATGAAGATGGAACATGTGGCTTTGAGGCCTGGGATTAGAGGAGGGCTAAGATTATACCCTTTCTCCTCACCCTCCCTCGGCCCCAGGTAGGAAGAGGACTCATTTTCATAGGCGGTACCCTAGATCTATTCCCATTTGTTTTTTTTTTTTTCCCTCCTTTTTGTTCTTATTCAGTTGTGTCTGACTGGAGTTTTCTTAGCAAAGATACCAGTGTGATTTACCATTTCCTTCTCCAACTCATTTTACAGATGAGAAAACTGAGGCAAACGGGGTGAAGTGACTTGCCCAGGGTCACACAGGTAGTAAGTGTCTGAGGCCAGATTTGGACTCAGGAGGAGGAGTCGTCCTGACTTCAGGCAGGCAGTCTATCCACTGCCCTGCCTAGCTTCTCTCTTTTATTTATTGTCAAGTACAGACCATCCCCTCGAGCTGGCTCAGACCGTTTTCCATCTTTTCTGCCTGATCTCCTTTCAGATTCTCCAGGCCAAGACAAGGATATGACCTTTCTGCCCGGGGTTGTTTACGTCTGGGAGTTAGTTTTCTTACTGCCTGGGATTATTTATTTTATGCTCCCCTCAAAGGCAGGGCTTTTTTTTTTTTTCTTATTAAGAAACCATAAGAAATTCCAAACTAAGGGGGAAAAATTCCTCTGCTGTTACTTAACAGCATTATCTCACCCTTACCTTGAAGTGATCCTATCTGCCCAGATAGAAGGTCTGCGACCATAGGAGCTAATTAGAGTCCCAGAGTAAGTGATGAGCAGAGAGACAACTCCTTGAGGAGTCTTCAGGGTGGAGGTTGGGGTGAGGAGAGAGGATACCAGGTAGAGGTGTCTGGGATGGGTAGTAAGGAGTAAATTTAGGAACTGTGAATTTTGCCGCATTGTGTGGGTGGCTAAATATATCAGAGGGCTTTGGCTAGATCTTTGTGGGACCTTGAATCGGTCTGGCTGCTGTTTGGGAACCTACATGCAATCTGTGGGGGCTAGGTCATCCCTTTGGGATTTTCATTTGGGCCTTGGTATAGGCTATTTTGAAAAGACATGCCCTCTTAATAGAAGATGCTTTGCCTACCTCTTGAATTTGAACAAGCAGAGAGAGGTGTTAGCTATTTTTATGCAGTTAGGTGGCTTAATGGATAGAGGGGACTGGAGTGAGGAAGACCTGAGTTCAAATCTGACCTCAGACACTTACTAGCTATGTGTGACCCTAGGCAAGTCACCTAACCTCGTTTTGCCTCAGTTTCCTCCCTAGTAAAATGGGGTTCACAGGGTTGTTATGACTAGTGAATGGGAGATTTGTAAAGCAGCTAGCACAGTGCCTGAAACATATCAGGTACTTAGTAAATGCTTGTTCCCTTCCCTTCTCAGCCTCTTTGCGTAAACTATCCCTGACTGACTGCTAGTTCTACTCTTTTCTGCAGTGCTTTGAACCCCTCTCTGCTATCTGAAAGTTTGCCTAGAGTTTGAATACCGCCTGCCTCCCTGAGGGTCTCAGGAGTGGTTATTTTTATTTTAGTACTTATTTTCCCCCCAGATATCATACTTTTAAGGAGGGTTGTGGGGATGGGTAATTTTTTTTTTCTCAAATCATCCTTGTAGATAAGGCTGTGTCTCCTGTGGCCTGCCATGATCTGAGTCTAGCTCTGAAATGGGTTGGTTCATCTTGTCTTCCATGTTACTTGGTCCTGGGGCCTTTACACTTCCTCAGAGTACTCCCTCTCTCTTATCTGGACCAAGAACAAAACCAGGAGAAGGAGATTTTATTTCATACCCTCTAAATCCCTTTAGATGGCCTTGGGTTTCTCTCAGATCCTGGCCTGGAAGTGGAGGAGGGGGGAAGTTCCAGTTAGGTTTGTAGGTCCCTGGGTAGGCCATGGCTGAGACTGAGAGGACCTCAGTGTAGTGATTATGGGTGGATGGAGAAACTAGGGTTTGAGGACTGATGGGAAGGCCTTGCCCAAAGTGTGTACTTCCCCACTGAGTGGCCGGGCCTTCCTTGAGTGTCCTTTCTCAGGACTGACGTCAAAGTTGGAGAAAGTCCAGATGTGCCCTTGAGTCAAGGTCCAGGGTAGAGTCTTTCACATGTCAATCCTAGCCCCTGTACTAAGGTCAGGGAAGCCAAATCCAGTTGGATTTGACAAGTTTTCCGTTTCCTTTTAATCTTTTTACTTATTCCAGATACTGCTCCCCTCCGTTGACATCTTTCTCCTTTCTTTCTCTTTATCTATTTTGTTTCTTCTTCGCCCAGTCAGGTTTCCTTCATCACTCTCACTCTTCTTCACTCTACCCCGATCTCCCTTTCCTTCCATCCCAGCCCCCTCTGCACCCTCCTCCCCTGGCAGTCTGCCCTGTAGGAACGTTAATTAGCATTCACACTCTAATTAATTCGGTGGCTAATTAATGATTGGGTCTGGGCGGGGTAGGGAATGTGGGGTGTGTGGAGTGGTAGCTGGGGGTGGCAGGGAGAGATAGCAGAGACTGCAGAAGGCATCGCAGATGGCTGTGCAGTGGCTGGCACTGTGCCCACCGCCATGGATGCAAACGCACACGCATACACACACACAAACACACACATATATACACACACAAAAAGGAGAGGGTGGTCCAAATAGAAAATTAAAAGCCAGGAGAGAGGGCCACAGAGCCCCAGGATCTTGGTGGGGGCAGGAACAGGGAGAATGGATTGTGGAAGAGGTTTTAGATCAGTTTGAATCTGCTCCGGAAGTGGAAAAGGAGAAAAAAAAATAATCACAGAGGCAGAGAGAAGAGAGCGATCTCAATAGCCGCCCCCCCCTTACCCCACCCCCCGACCACCCCTCCTCTCTGGCATGGCATTCATGGGCACCAGCTGAGACTTGGGACTTAACTAGCAGCCCCCTGCCCCTCCCTCTGCCTGCCACATGCCCTGGCACTGAGGACCTCAGCCCAGAAGGATAGGGAATTCCTAAAGAAAAGATATAAAAATATATAATTTTAAGGGGTTTTTTTTATTTTTGTTTTTTGGTAAATAATTAAAAAAATACAATCAACCATTTGCACCAGTTCTGGTGTGAGGGTGAAGGCGAGAGAGAAGTAACAGAAGCAGGAGGAGAGCCCAGATGGAGTGGTGGTGGTGGTGTGGTGTGGTGAGTTGTGGGTCAGAGGACTGGGGGGGGCCTGCCAGAGGTGGGGGGGATAATGAAGACCCTGTTTTCCCTTTTTTTTTTTTTTTTGCTATGGATAAAGGGGGAAAAACAGAGAGAGAGAGAAAAAAGGGGGGATGGGGAGGGAATTGAGACAGATGGCAGAGTGTAGAGGCGGCAGCTCGTGCCGGCACTGCCCAGCTCTCTCTCCCTCTGCCTGCCAGTTCTCTCCAAATGCCACCCTTCCCCCATTCCCCCCTTCACTCCCCTCCTTTCTCCCCACTCCCCTTCCCCCCGGCTTGGCACTGAATGCGAGGAGAGGGAGGGAGGCTGGGCAAAGAGCATCTGTTCCTTCCTTCCTCCCAGCTCCATCGGCTGCCAACCTAGGGCCAACGCCTGCCTCGCTCGCCTGCCCAACCGCTCGCTCCCAAACTGGCATAGGATCAGGTGCTGGCACCAGCTACCTCTCTGGGTACTGGTCCCTATGCACCGTGGAGTTGGTTGCCGAAGCCTAGCACGCATGGGGCTGTGTATGTGTTTCTTGTGTGTGTGTGTGTGTGTGTGTGCGTGTGTACATACACGCAACCTTCTGGGTATGGGGTGGGGGTTGGCATTGCGGCTGTCATCCCAGTGCCCATAGAGAATGGAAGGATGGGGCGGAGAGAGGAGGGAAGAGGTTTGGGGCAGGGAGGGGAGGGGGCATGATGACTGCTTCGTGCTGCCTGCTCACAAGCTTTGGTACTGCAGCTGCCACCCTTGTGCCCGTGGAGTTGGGAGGAGGGAAAATGAGGAGGGGGAGCAGGCGCAAGCGCGAGCACTCCGTAGAAGGCTTGGTGTGTAGGAACCGTTGGCACCACAGCTGCCAGTCTGGTGCCCAGAGCTGGGAATGAGAGGGGACCGGGAAGGCTGGGAGGAGGGGCAGGACTGGGTGGTTGGTTTTGTTCTTCTGGAAGCCCAGCTCTGGGAGGTGGTTGGACTTGGGGGTGGGGAGCTCTCTTTCAGCTTCAGGAAAGGGACATCAAGGGAAAGGGTCAGGGACAGCAGTGAAGGAGGGACTGAGGAAGTACTAAATGGCTGAGGGTAGGGGCATATCATTCTTGTCTGCCTGGGAAAAGTGCTGGTTGGGCTAACAACCCAACACTTTGAAGGCAATGGGGAAGCAGGAACATCAGGCTGGCGCCATCACTGCCCTTGGATCCTGGCATGAGCCACACTGACATTGTGTCAAGTTGGGGGAGGGTGGTAGTGCCTCATGCCATTCTGGTAGAGTGGGTTGTTGTGCCTGGTGCCTAGCAGGAGGGGACTGAGATAGGAAGCTAGGCTGGCATGTGCATGGGCAGTGGAAGATGGGATAGGCGCTCTTCAGTCGGGGCCACCTCCCCCATACAACTCCGACCTGGAAATGGAGAGACAGACGGAGAGAAGAGCAAGGGCACAAAGGAGGAAAAGAGTGAGTGCTCATAGCCAGAGGAAGGAAGAATGGAGAGCGGCTGGCAGCCCTGCTTGGCCCTGGGCCAGTTCTTGGCTGAAGACGGCCAGATCCTCTTGCCTGGTCTGTATATGTCCCTGGCAAAGTGGGGGGTGGGATCGGTTTGGTCATTTAGCCCATGGTATAGGGGCTGGGGGCTGGGCTAGATCAGGCAGAGCAGGATCCCACTTGGACTTTTCAAGCTAACAAGTGGGGTGTTTCTATTTTTCTCTCTCTGGCTCCTTCCTTTTTCCTCCCCCCCCTTTTCCCTTCCCCCTTCCTCTTCTGACACCTGGGTCCCACTGCCTTGGCACCCAACCAACTGGATGCTGCCACGCTTGGCAGTGCTGCACTGGCACGTGAACGGCGTCTCTGATCCTGGCACTGCGGCAAAACCCAAACCCCGTCAGACATGTGCTTGCCGCTTGGTGGCAGTGGGGGGAATAGAGGGAGACTGGGGAAGAATAGGGCGGTGCCACACAGAAGATGCCAGGCATTGGGTGGGGCTGTGGGTACAGGAGAATGGGGCAGTAGCCCAAGGGAGAATATGCAGATGGAAAGTGAACTGAGCTAGGCCTCATCTCTCCCACATTCCCCGGAAGAGAATTTGGGTGGTACCTCACCCCATAGCATCTGAAAAGCCAGCTAACAGGGATGCAGACATAGGCCATTTCCAAGCCTTGGGTACAAGACTTCCATGGGACTCTTTTCCCTGGGCTTTCTGATACTTGAGGAGCAGCAAGAATAGATGGGCAGGTTGGGAAGAGAAAGAGGAAGTTAAAAAAACAGATGAAAGATAGATTAGAAATAGCCAGTAACGTGGGTACAAAGATGATGGTGGTATATAGGGAGGAAAAAATGCAGGAAGAAGGGAACTTTCCTCCTTTGGGTCTTGCAGATGGCTGAAGGGTAGGGCTTCCACCGGTCTAGATGTCATTTAGCGTTATGATTGGTCAAGCTATAATGAAGAGACATCTGACCTTCCCTGCTGGGTTTGAGTGGAGGGGTGGGGGTGAGGGATGTCTTTGGGCCATAGGTAGAAAAGGTAATAGCTATAGAAGGTGAAAGATATCAAAAACCTGTCCCTTCCATGGAAACTATTCAAGAACACTTGGTCTTCTAGGAATTCCTCAACAGCATCCTACTTGAGGTTCTATACATTTCCATACTGATCTTCTTGATTTTCACACCCGAAGTCAATACTGGACTTCAGTGATGGGAAAGTCTCTGGAAGGGAAATCTGATCTGAGGCATTCTTAAACATCTTTGGTGGCAGGAAAGGCTGGTGTCAGAGATCCAGAGCAGGCTTTGTTGACCCTGGGATATGCTCAGAATATTGGCCAAACCCTGGAATTGTAGTCTTGCCAAAGTGAACAGCATCTGAAAGAAGTTGTTGACAGTGTTGGGCTTTTTTGAGACCTTCATAGCCAGAATCTGAGGTACAGATGGTCTCTGTTTTCATGGCTGAGTTTTTTCAGACTTTTTCAGACAGGGGGGTTTGGCTTTACTCTTTGTTGAGTGAAGGTCATATGAATGACCTGGGACACAGAAGGACATGGAGCCATTGGCCATTGGGAACTGGACTGTGGGCATGTTCTGGGCCAGAGAGTTTTTGACTTGTCTTCTCTGGGAATAGATGGTAGCCCTGGAGAAAAAATGGTGACTCATTGGAGAAGGAAACAAAGGTGATGCCATAGGGAGGAAGCAGTGAGATGAAGCACTCATTTGGAGTGGGGTGAGTGGACACTTTCTATCTTATCCCCTTCCTAGGAATAGCCATAACTGGGAGAAGGAGCAAGGCATATTTTCAGATGTATGAGTTGGAGGGGAGGAGGAGTGGGGAATGCAAGATGACAAAGAAAATGAAGCTATGCAAGTGAACGTTGGGCTTCAACTGTAGTTGGAGATGGCAACATAATGGGTGGTGGTGGTGGTGGTGTGTGAGTGTGTGTGTGAGTGTGTGTGTGTGTGTGTGTGTGTGTGTGTGTGTGTGTGAGAGAGAGAG
>NW_020953504.1:0-25124 GCF_900497805.2 Vombatus ursinus | reverse complement strand
TTCTTTCCTGTTCTGTGATCTCTCCCTCTCTGATGGCTGGGGTTTCTCCCTTCCTCCCAGGGCAAAAACTCTCCTGTACTGTCCTATCCAAGAAAGATTTGCTGTGGTGTCCAGCCATTGCCCCACTGCTGGCAGTCCCTCAAACCGGTACTCTGCTGGGGTTTCTTCTCATCAGATCCTCCTTCCCCCATTTATACCTGCCTCAGAGGACCGGGGGCAGTCGCTGTGCCAGAGGTCTGTGGCATTCCTCACCCATCACCCCTGGCATAACTCCTGGACTTGGATTCTGCAGCCTCATGGGGTCCCAGCTTCCTTTTCAGGTTGTTGGGTGGCTTTTCCTCCTTTGCCTTCCGTAAGTCCCCACTTGGGTAGAGGTGTCGGATAGCTTTGAGCAGGGTCTCTGAAGGGTCAGATCCCTGTGTGCACCTAGTGATAATCCAGCCTCCATTGATCAAATGAGATAATAGGTGTAAAGCACTTAGCACAATGCCTGGCACATTGCTACATAAGTGCTTATTCCTCTCTCCTTCCCTTCCCCATTAACCTTACGAAGAACTTTTGATGCTCTTGCTTCACTGACTTTGATGCTGTGGCCTTCTCTCTGTCTAGCCTGGGGGTTGAGAAAGATATGGTATCTTTTGCCCAGGACATTCTGTCATGGTGTCCGACATACAGTTCTCTGGCCCCTCCCCCTCCCTTCCTGTCTGTCTCCCCTCTTCCTATTTCTACCCCTCCTCTTGCCGTTCACTCACCTGTCTCCCTTTTTGTCACCATTGTACCTTTTTTTCCCTTCCCCTTTTCCTCATCCACTCACCATCTTTATCCTTTTTCTTGTTTTGGCCCTTGTGTTTCATCTCAAAATAGCTGTCAGCCTCTCATGCCTAGGGAATGGCATGGTAGGAATAGTGATAGAAGGATAGAGGGTCCCTGAGTCAGGATACCTGGCTGCCCAAAGGGTGGGTGGCCATATCTTCCCCCTCTCTTCCTTAGTGGTCCTAAGGAGCTGGGGAACCCATGCTGCCAGATTCCTTTGGGGTTGGACAGGGTCCGACTTTGCCTTCTTCCTGAGTTGGGGGAGGAGGGTCTCTTTCCAATCAGCTGGCTTCTTCCTTTGCTCTTTCAGTTAAATACATGGGGTCTTGTCTGTCTGTCTTTCTCTTTCTCTTGCTCCTTTTCTCCCTCTGTTTGTCTTTTCCTAGCACAAAGCGGTGGCAAGACTGAATGAGCCTGTCTGGCGGTTCTGCCAGCCTGTGCCCCTCATTTTTGCCCCACCCCCTTTTGCTTTGCGTACTGGGGTGGAGGGGGAGCCAGAGAGTGGTGGCATGGTGCCAACCAACCCAGAACCATCTGCAGTGCCTTCTGTGCGGAAGCCAGGCTCCTTCCCACCCTCCTCTCATGATTTTCTTCCCCCACCATTAATTAGCTACTGAATTAATTAAATCCCATGTGCTAATTAACATTCCTACAGGGCAGGCTGCTAGGTCAGAAAAATGGGGGCAGTGAAGCAAGGCTACTGTCCAGAGGGGGTAGGGAGGTAAGGAAGAAGGAAGGTTGGATAGGGAGATGAGGGTGACTGGAAAAGAACCAAGTGGGAGGAAAAGAGGGGTCAGGAGGAGAAAATGAGAAACAAAACATTGCATTTAAGTTCTGTGTGTGTGTGTGTGTGTGTGTGTGTGTGTGTGTGTATGCATGTATGTATTTATGTACCTATGTATGTATATACCTGTGTGTGTATATGAGTGGAGGCGAACATAGAAGGTGTGTCTAATAGGGAAAGAATATAGGCATTGGAATTATTGAATGTGGAGAAGGGAAAGCTGAGGACTGAACTATTTCCAACTGCTAAAGCTTACGTTATAGCAAATGCATATTAGTTATATTGTATTTCCACTGAAGAAATAAACTCTAAATTATAACAGAAAAAAGTTACTTTTTAATTTTTTTTGAAGGATGGACTTTCTTACCAAACGTTATGAGATAACTATAATGGAGTACCAAAGGAGCTTACCTAGAGATAAAAGTCTGTCTCAGTAAGTTAGAAGAAATTTGGCCAAAGGAAGGGGATGGGTTTGAATCTTGAGGAATCTTGAATCCAGAGCAGAACTATCAGATATGCAGTGCACAATACTCTTCAGGGCAGCAGGAACCAGATTGAAGTGTAATTGGGAAATATTTAACTAAATAAAAATGCAATAAAATATAGATAATATGACATTTTAAAACTAAGTCAGTATATGACCTGTGGGGATCCTTGTGTATGAGTCAGGTTGCTGTTTCTTTTTTGAGTTTGACACCTCTGATCAAGAGGGTACTTCTAGATTGAAAAAACTTAACCTCTGAATTTTGTACTGAGTCCTGTAGAATTTGGAAAATCCAAGATGGGATAAATTCCATTTTATCAATTCTCTTTCCTCACATTAGCCCTTTCAAATTGTGGGATTGTTTCCTGGGGTCACATTATTTGTCTTTGGACTAAGCCCAGTGCTCATAGCCTCCTAGGGACTGGTTTTCTTTTTACCCTGATTTCTCTTCAAATCAGGTAACTTAGGACATCAGTGAGATATCTGTGTTGGGTCCTGATATCCTGAATTCTCTTATTACCCTTGGCAAGTTTTTGTTTGATCATAGAGTTTGAGGGGATGTAGGGAGGAGATGGGATTGCTCTTAGATAAACTCATACACGCAATATATTCCAAAAATCCTTCACCCCCACCAGGTTAGGGTATAATGGAATGAACTCTAGATCTACAGTTGGAGAGTAATGGTCCAAGTCCCAGGGCTTCCACTTCCTGCCTGTGGACTTTGGGTGAATCCCACCTCTCTGGTCTTCAGTTCCTTTTATCTATAAATTGAAGGTGTTAGGTGAATGACCTCTGAGCTTCCTTGCAGCTCTAAACCTATGAGCTTATGAACAACTTGACTGGTACCTGTGAGATATTAAAGGAACAAGAGGAAGGCATGTAGAAGACTCTTCTGTGGAGGACTTAGGGAAAGACAGAGATGAAAGTCCTGTAAGTTGGGCATGTGGTCAGATGTATTTATCTGAACACAGTGATGAACAGTGTCCTACTATGTGTCCTACTATTACACTCTCTGAAAAAGGTTGGAGCACACTTACTTAGAGAAACAGAAAGGAAAGAAGCATGTTTTTAAACTCATGAAATAAGGAGGCCTTCCTTCTGGACTGCTGAGAGAAAGGTGGAGTGAAGTTTCACTATTGCAGGTTGGTGCTGTGCCTTCAGGCAGGCTGGGAAACAACAGAATGGCAAGGTCCTCTTCGTCCAGTGTTCTGTGACCCTTTTCAGGTCTGAGCATCTACCTTCCTATTTCTCCTAGCTGCAAAGATAACTTCCTACCATCTTCAACCCTATGTTTAATCACATTATATATTCATTCAGCAGATATTCAGTGCCCTTTGCACACATTTACATAGCGGATGATACCAGAGTGGGTGATACCACTGAGGGGGCTGGAACGATGGCGGGGAACAGTAGTAGCTTCGGGGGTGGTGGGGGGGGGTGTTGAATAAAAATAAGGGGCTGGTGGAAGCATAGGGAAAGAAGAGAAGATAAGAATATTTTGAAAAACTATATATTTCATTTTGTGTAACAGAGTTAAAGTGATAGTGTTTACATTATTTTCCAAATAAATACACAAAATGCAAGTTATAATCGATCAGTGGTCAAGTCCACCGACAGGTCTTAACAAGCAAGTGTTGACAGGCAGGTGTGTTGCACATTGTCCGGAAGTCTAGCCTGCATCTGCAGGAATATGTGTATGTAATGACTTGTTTACAATAGGATATTATATGGTTACATGATGCAATATTGCATCATCACAATTTCAGTGCAGGAAAACCCCACAAATTTACAGTAAATGATTAAATTTGAGATGCATTATTTTTTTTAAAAAATTTTATATTTTTTTGAAATGACACAGATTAAAAAAAAAAACTACTAAAAGGTTAAAAAAAGTAGATTTCCAGGGGGGTGCTGAGTAATTTTTTTTTTTAAAAGGGGGCAGTAGGCCAAATAAGTTTGGGAACTGCTGAGCTACAATATAGACAATATAACTACAATATAGACATACATATATACATGCCTTCATATGCCTGAATACTAATAATCCTTATTGTTTATACTATTCATTTGGCATATGCAAACATTGCTTTGTGTTTTCTTTTCATGTGTTTATGTTTTATCTTCCTCAGCTAAATTGCATATTTCTATAACCTCTGCATCAGTGGTGTCAGATTCATAGAAAGGGATCCCTGTGGGTTGTATATTGACTTAGAAAACCACAAATTGACATTATCTCTGTTGTATTGTATTTTTATTTGTTTTGTTAAACATTTCCCAATTACATCTTAATCTAGTTTTGGGAAGGCTGGGGAGTTTTGCCAGCTGCGAGCTTGACACCTCTGCTCTAACAGCACCTGCCTTGAAATAAAAGTATTTATGAATTGCTACATAAATTGCATAATATACTCATATATGTATCCATATACATTTATGCATACACATATTTACAAGATGTGGTTATAGTGTGGATGATTTATAAGTACAATTTAAAATAATTTGCTGGCTCTGAAGGCAAATTTTCATCCTCTGTGGATTTCATTTTTATGAAATTGGAAATAACCAAAGGTGTTTTGGAGCCAAATCTAGTAAATAAGGTAGAGGATCAACATGGCTAATCCTGGGTTTCACTTTTTAAAAACAAGTTTGGTTATGAGACTCAGTTTCTTCTGTGGCTTATAAACTGGCACTGAAGACAATGTTAGAAGAGGAGGTGTTTTGAACAGTGGCAGAACTTTTGGAATGCCAGTCAACAAAGATATACATGTCTAGCTTCCCCAGGTAGCTATTTTAAAGGGAAGAGAAGACATAAACTAGCTCTATCAGTTCTGATGGTTCCATGGTTTCACCAGTGTAAATGTGTAGAGGTCTTCCCTACCAGTGCAGATTACAGCCTCTCCATACTTTCTCATCTTATGGGACTCTTATCTGTGTCTTTCCCCATATTCTTCATGGGAAGAGTCTTCTACATGCCTTCCTCTTGTTCCTTTAATATCTCACAGATACCAGTCAAGCTGTTCGTAAGCTCATAGGTTTAGAGCTGCAAGGAAGCTCAGAGGTCATTCACCTAATACCTTCAATTTATAGATAAAAGGAACTGAAGACCAGAGAGGTGGGATCCACCCAAAGTCCACAGGCAGGAAGTGGAAGCCCTGGGACTTGGACTGTAACTCTCCAACTGTAGATCTAGAGTTCATTCCATTATTTTTGGAATATATTGCCATCCATTTCTTGTCTCTCCTTAGTCTTGCTTTATGACTAACCCTGCTTCCTTTTCTCGTCTTTCAGAATAATATGTATGTATGGTCTGTATGTGCAGTGGATAGAGCATTGGGCCTGGATTAAGGAAGACATGAATTCAAATATGGCCTCAGATATTTACTAGCCATGTGATTCTGGGCAGGTCGCTTTAACCTCTGTTTGCCTCAGTTTCCTCAACTGCAAAATGGGGATAATAATAGCACCTATTTCCCAGGGTTGTTGTGAGGATCAAATGAGATAATATTTGTAAAGTGCTTAGCATAATACCAGGCACATAGTAGGTACTATATAAATTTTAATGACTTTTATGTGTGTGTGTATGTGTGTACACACACACATATATATACTACATATACACATATACTACATATATACATGCATATATGTTTCTATAGCTGTATAATCTACTTCTACATATTCAATGTCTTTTACACCATTCCTTTTTCACAAGTCATAGATAACCTGTTGGGATCTACTTATCTTTACCATGCATCTTTCCATCGCCTGTTAAGTTATTTTTCATTTTTATTCTTTCAATATTATAGTGTTCCATGATTTTCTGCCTTATAGAATGACTAGGAGAATGCCAGTATTAAAAAGTTGGTCTTTTGGAGCAGCAAACAATTTAGGATCATTGAAAGCACTGCATAATTCCTCAAATACTATCCACATAAATATCATTCTGCTTCTATCTGGGCCTCGCTCATTGTCCATTTGCAGTACTTATCCAAAATATGTTTTAATGGACTGCTTGTGTAGCTCTGCATGTCATAGTCTGGGCAATATGTCTTTTTTCATCCACTTTGGTTTTGTGTTTTTTGTTTTTTGTTTTTGTTTTTTTAATATTTAGAATGGTCATTAATTACCATGGGTTTCATTGAGGAGTCTTTGTGGTGTTCTAGGGTTCAAATTAATGATGTTGTTTGAGAACAGGAGCACTTGGAAAACTTCGGAGGTTTTCCAGAGTGTTGGTATTTTTGCTAAAAAAAAAATTTCTAAATTGTCACTAAAAAGTGACAGCCTTGGGGCAGCTACGTGGCACAGTGGATAGAGCACCGGCTCTGAAGTCAGGTGGACCTGAGTTCAAATCTGGCCTCAGACCAAACACTTGACAGTGACTAGCTGTGTGACCCTGGACAAGTCCTTTAACCCCAATTGCCTTTTAAAAAAAAAAAAAAGTGACAACCCTTGTGAATGTGCATAAATATATACATACATATAGAAATAGACCTTAATACATAATTTAAGCCATCCATCCTTGTAGTAACAAATTAGCAAAGGAAAGAAACCTAAGACATCGTGACATGCCGTATCCTACCAAAGAATCATAAGCCTTGGTGGGCAATTCAAATCAGCAAAACCTATTGAGACTGTAGTGTGTATAAGACACTTGGCTAACTATGTTGGGGATTTCAGAAATGAATGATATTGTCCCTCATTTCAAGCAGTTGATAGTCTAGTAGGGGAGAAAAATAATGGAGGGGCATAAACAAAAGTGCTGCTTGGGTCCGAGGGAGGGCTTTGGATGCCCTCCATTACTAAAGAATCTGGAATTGGGCCTCTGAGCAATGAGGTACCTACCATTAAAGGTTTGAGGTGACTTAATGATGTGATAGGGAAATGCTTTTTGAAGATTGCTCTGACAGGGGTATGCTGTATGGATTTGATGGGAAGATAGACTGTGGAAGTGGAGAGATCATTTATGGCCTGTTGTCATAACTTAGGCAAGAGTTTATGAGGTCCTCCAGAAACTTTTTTGATTTGGCTACTGATTACATGGGGTGGGGGGGAGGGGAGAGAAAGGAGTTGACGATGACAGTTTGGACTTGAGAATCTTGATGATTAAGAAAATGCTGGTGGTATAAACAGAAATAGAAAAGGAAGAGAATCAGTGACCCGTTTGTTCCCCCACACCCAGCTAGAACTGTAGCTCAGACAGTTCTGGATGGCAGAACTGTCCATCTCTGAAAAATACCTGGAGTAGGAGATTTCACCTACTCCTCTAGAGTTGGATGTGGATAAACTATAACACTTAGAATCAAAAGCCTCAGTTCTGCCATTAACAGAGTGTGTAACTCCAGATCAGATCACTTAATCACTCTGGGCATCGGACTTACATGAGAATATGGATGTGCTTTAATTTTATTTCTGATCACTCTTATAACATTTAAACCTCAAGTTTCCCTGTATCCTAGCTTCTGTGATGAAATTAATGATCCTGAAATACACATGAAACAAACAAAACCTTAAGTTCACTAGGAACCCTCTGGGTACACCTGCCATTAGACAGTTGTTTAGTTCTCCCACAGCCTTTTCTTCTCCAGGCTAAATATGGTCATACCAATTCCTTTATCCTTTCATTGTAGGGCTTACTTTTGCCTATGTCCTCTGAACTCTAGCTTTTCACATACTGTCAACTCATAACTGGCCATGGTATTATTTTTTTTCCCATTACTTTTCTATTTTTGCTCTTACTTTGTGTGTTGTAGGAAAGGTGCCTTGTGTGTCTTGGGCAATGGATTCATAGAATGTTAGAGGGGAAAGTGGTCTTAGCAATCTTTGAGAACATTCAGGCCCAAAGTTGCACTTAACTGGATTTTAGTCCTACCTGTGTGAAATCCCCCTTAGGCAAGTCACCTCCTCTGTACATTGAAGGGGTTATATAAGATGATGATTTTTAATTTCTCTCCCAAGTTAAAAATTCTAAGAAATCAAGATAGCCTTTTTTTTTGTTGTTCATCTTATATATTTATTTTAATGCTTTAAGGGTCAGCATTGATCCTTGTGTCTATATTCAGTTCTGGATGCCATAGTTTAAGAAGGACATTGATAAACTTGAGTGTCTAAGCCACCATCATGGCAAAGAGCCTTATGTCCATGTCATATGAGGATAGGTTGAAGGCACAGATGATGATTAGCTTGAAGAAGAAAAAATGGAAGGGGGACATGATAGCCGAATTCAAGAATTTGAACAGTCGTGGGAGATTTGTTCAGTTTGGCCCCGGGGAGCAGAACCGATCATAATAGTTAGAAACTGCAAAGAGGTGAATTTAGGCTCGATTTAATGAAAAAAACTTTGTAACAATTTAGAATTGTCCAAAAGTGGCACATGCTGCTTTAGGAGTTGTGGATTCCCTTCACTGGGGGTCTTTGAGGAAAGGCTAGATGACAATTTGTTGAATATGTTATAATGGGGATTCCCTTTGGGTATAGTTTGGCCCCTGAGATTCCTTCCTTCTTACCCTAAAATTCTGTATTTCTGTAATTTTACTGGTGTAGTTGCTATCTGCACCAACATAGATCATATTCCCTCCACACCTTAGTAGGTCATTTAATGAGTTGACTTGAACCAAAAAAATCCATTACCTGGTGACTAGCCATTTAGTGATGAACCTGTCCAGATTTAAGTAGGTAAATCTTTGAAACACTCCCCCTCCCCACATATACCCACAAATATTCACCCCCATACACACACACTTCTCCCTACCCCCTCACAGAGTCCACCCTGAGTTCATATTTGAAGGTTGGCATGGGGTGGGGCAGAGCAGCGCTTATGTCTGTCGGTAAAGCCATCAAGGACCCAGGGTCATCTCCATGCCCTGGTGGAGCATTTGGGTGAATCTTTAGTGGAGAGTTATTATTCAGTAATTATTACTTCTAAACTAGTTGATAATAAAATGTTTTAGTGGTCCTCATTGAAGCTGACCTAGGATCACTACCAAATTTGCTTCTTGGTAGTTGTGATTCCCAGCCCTTGCCTTTTCCCTTGAATCTTTTTCTAGATCATTTGCCACTCCACCAATTCTTCCAAAGAGAACAATAAAGCACAGAGAGGGGTTGTGATGGCCCCAGGAACAGAACCCAGATGGATTGACTCTAGTTCATTCTCCTCATTCAGTCTCTCTTCATTCAACATAGTTCAGAATTTAAGAACAAAACAAAGCATATGCACAAGAAAAATGCTCACCCCCATCCCTAATTCCACTCTCCTTTGGAGGACTATTACTCTGTATTTGCCCCCCCCCCCGGGTGTGGATTGGGGAGAAGGGGGCTTTTCTTGCTGACAAATTTGTCATAAAAGTCAAGGATAGTAAGTATACAACCTGATATATTCAATAACTGAGGAGTTAAATATTCTGGGTTTTTGAGCTGGCCATGAGCAGCAGATAGTGCTTTTCCATCTTCTTGTTCCTTCCCTTCTCTCCCTGCCACCTCTCAGGTTAGAATTTGGTTGGCTAGAACCACTGAATGGGAGAGGCTGATTTGAGCTAGTATCCTATTGGCCAGCCCGATTACCCACCCAGCCAGCAACAGCAACAGAGAGGAAGAAATGACTGGCTAGCTTTTGGGGAATATTGGGGGAAGGAAAAGGGTTCTTAAACTTATTTATGTCATGGACTCTTTTGGCAGTCTGGTGAAGCTTATGGATTCCTCAAAATAATGTTTTTAAATCCAATTACTAAAAAAAAAAAATTTTTGATGTAGGGCCCCAGGTAGGAAAGACCCCAGACTGGAAATTAAACCTGGAATGTGATGGGGGTTTGGAGAGAGGAGCAGAAGTAGTGAAATGGAAACAGCTTAAGATGGGACCCTGACTCGGAATCAGCTTACCTTTGGCAGTCAGTTGCCTAGCATTTTCCTTCTTATCATCTTTCATAGACCTACTAGTACCCTTTCCTCCCTGGCCCCTGCCCTTGCCCCTTCAGCTTGGCACCACTGAACCTGACTTGCCAGAGCTACGCTCAGTGCAGCCACCTGCCATACATTTTTCCTTAATTCTTGTCCCTTTTAAAACTTAAGCCTGTCCCATGTTCCATCCATTCAGGTCCTCACTGCCTGCTAGGAAGCAATCGTTGAATAATATAAATATATTTTTGGCTAATTTGCTATCTAATGTGTTACTTCTTCCAGGTAATGTGATGCCTTAATCTAATTAAGATGCATCTGCTTCTTGAAGGCCCTTGGGCCTTGGGGCTTTGGGACACTATGGCCCATGGGTGGGGTTGGAGTGGGGAGGGGAATGCTTTGAGGTCTGCACTTCTACCAAGTACTGTGATGTCACATGAACTAGACAGACGTATGTCCTGTACCCGAAAGGCATATAGGCCCTAGGGGAAACCATTAGCTGATCTCTAGCTTGGGGTGGCTGTGGAGATTCAGGACCAGGGGTGGAGAACCTGCAACCTGCAACCTGGAGGCCACATCAAAGGGCTGCACTTGAGGACCTAGAGGCCACATGAGAGGCCCAGTGTGGTGTAGTGATAGATTGATGGACTTGAAGTTGAGATCTGAGTTCAAATTCCTCATCTAGGGCTGAGTTTTAGCAGATAGAAGATTAGCTATATTTGAGTCACTTTCTGAGCCTCAGTTTCCTCATCTATAAGTATCTAATGATACTTATGTTACCACATAGGGGTAGTTGTGAGATTGTTTCCCAAGTATGAGTTCTTAGTGTCTCCTTCTCAGGGAGGCCTTTGTAACTCAGGTGAACTACTTTAAGGGTTCTAATTGATTCTAGAGCTGACCCACTTAGAACCACCTGTGGGCTGCACAGAACTCAACTGGAACTCTAGGGGAATTCATGCAGAACCTGCTCCATCTAATCCCCCCCCCCAACTTGTTTCTGGGGAATTGTTTGGAGACGGCAGGGCCTTCCGAGTATTCTGAAACCACGACACGTGAAGCAGCACCCACTCTCCATACATGTCATAGCTAACCCATCGATGCTTTGTAGTTCACAAAGCTCTTATAACCTGGGTGAAAGAGACAGTGCAAGTATTATTACCTCCATTTTAACCTTGTGTAAAAGAAATAGAAGCCTTGGGTTGGACTCTTGATTCTAAACGACATTGGACGGGTCACTCATTGTCCCTGAACCTTGGATTCTGCCATCCAGCAAGTGGAGATGCACCCTACCTGAGGCAGCCGCGAGTATTGGAAAGAGTCTGAATCTGAACTCTCTCTCTACCTATGTGATTTTTTTTTTTTTTTTACCAATCTGGGCGTTAGTTTCCTTGTCTTTTTTTAAAATTCTTTTTAAAAAATTCTGTACTTAAACACCAAATTTTTAGGAAAAATGCTGTCATACACAGTAGAACAGAAAAAGAAAAAGATGATGGTGTATGAATCCACAAATCTATTAACATACAATTTTTTAAAATGTCGATAATTCACTGTTACTTTCTAAGCTGTGCAGACAGGTCTAAGTTTGTTCTGTTTTCTTATTTGCATTTTCTTTTAATTGCTTCAGTGATTCTTTTTTTTTCTTTTTTTTTGGGGGGGGGGCAACATTAATGCTATCTCCTCCTTTCTCCCCAAACTTCACCATTAATAAAAGAAAAACAAAAACCTTATAACAAATACACATGTTCAAAACCAATCCCCATATGGTCCATGTCCAAAAATCCCCATCTCCTTTGACATCCATTTCTGTTAAGAGGTAGTTAGCGTGCTTCAGTCGGGTTTCCTCATCTTTGAAATGAGGGGCTGGGGCTTGATGATCTCCAGGGTCCCTTCTGGCTCTGTCCTTTGGGTTGCCTGCCACTTATGACTTTATGAAGATCAAACGAAGTTACGGGTGTGAAAATGCTTTGAAAAATAAAGCTTTGTTCCATGGGATGGCTTGCCAGGAGATGGGAGAGGGAGGCAGGGGCAGAGGCGTACAGAGGAAAATATAGCTGATTTTAAAACAAGGGATATCAATAAAAATGTGTTTAAAAAAGAAAAGTATAAAGCATGATTATTGTTTGTTAAAGGATTTCAAATAGTAAGCTCTCAACATATATGTAAAGTGTATTTTGATTTATACCCAGCTTTTCTATAAACCCATTTGTCACATAAAACAAGCTCCCATATTTCCCAGAAGGCACATTTAGGCAGGGAAATAAGCCTCATGAGCCTAGTAGGGTCCTGGAAAGAGAAAACAAACCCAGGAACATAGGTGGGTGTTTTGCTAGGTTCTCTTAGGAGTAGGTCATGGTACAAGAACTATATTCCTATCTCTCTCTGGCTGTCCTGAAATGGGATGTTTGTATTCTACTTTGATTTAAGGCATTAATGAGTAATTTACTGACTTGTGTAAAAATCAGTTATCATCAATCTGTTTCATTAGAAAGCATCCCCAAGTATCTCATCCTTGGGGAATGCCTCTCTCTTAGCAGACTGGAATGGGGTATCTTAGGTGAGTTCAGGAGATATGTGACCCATGGATGTCCTCAGAATGGGATTGAAGGAATCAGCTTGTCTGAAAAACCTTGATTGCTTTCCTTAGGTCCTATGCTTCACAACAGGAGACTAGATTTTTCTTTTCTTTTTACTTATGATTTGGGTATGGAGAGAGGCAGTGTGATATGGTACACCGAGTCTGGACTGGAAGTTAGTGAAGACCTGGGCTTGCTAGCCAGGTGATCCTGAATGAGTCATTGCACTCATCTGAGCTCATTCCCTAATCTTAATAATGGGGATGATGTTCTCACTACCTGTACCTCTTGGGTCTGTGAGGAGAACACTTGCTAAGCCTTAAGAGTGCCCTGGAAATAGGAGTAATATTTTTAAATTTTTTTAATTTATTTTGTTAAGTATTTCCCAATTACATGTAAAATTTTTTAACGTTCATTTTTAAACATTTTGAGTTCCAAATTCTCTCCCTCCTGCCCCTCCCCCACCCTTTGAGAAGGCAAGCAATATATTATCAACTATACATGTGTATATGTGTATATATATATATCTATATCTATATGTACATGTTCTATGATTCTGTGAAGAGGCTTCTTGTGGAAATGCATAGACTATATATATTATAGCTATAGACTGCAGATAGATGGATAATCTATGACTCTGTGAAGAGGCTTCTTGTGGAAATGCAGCCTGCTGGCTTGGCACAGTGAGAATCCCAGGGTCTTTTCTATTATCAAGGCTGCTGTAGCCTCCACCTGGGGTCTAGGCCAGCTACTTTTCCCAGCTCTGAAGTAGTCAAATCCAGCTGCCCTTTAGGAAGCTCACTGAGAGAGGGGAGAGGTCAGAATGGGGAGCTGGGGGCAAAGCAGACATGGTAGCGTGTGCTGGGTGCTGAGCCAGGCCAAGTTGTCAAGTCTTAGGCTGTCTTCGGGTCCTCTTCTCTGTCTTTTCTGTCGTTGCTCTGTAACTGGAGGACCAGAACCCCCTGTCATAGTGCCCTGTGTTCCAGACCTTTCTCACCTTTCCTTCCCCTTTAAAATGTCCTTATCCTCTTTTCCACACCTGCTGGGTAGGAACTACTAAAATATGGATGCTAAGATGTTAATAG
Source organism: Vombatus ursinus (assembly GCF_900497805.2). Taxonomy (NCBI): domain Eukaryota; kingdom Metazoa; phylum Chordata; class Mammalia; order Diprotodontia; family Vombatidae; genus Vombatus; species Vombatus ursinus. The sequence goes on along the minus strand of NW_020953504.1, from coordinate 11,501 downwards.
CGTCTTAGATGCTAATATTTTAATAGACCCTTTGAAGATGTAGCCAAGTTGCTCAAGAAGATAATTGTAGTAAAGGGAATGTTGAGCCCCAGGGTAGAGTTTGGAGGTGTGTGGAGATTAGGGGCCAGAGTGAACTTTGCAGTGCTACTTCAGCCCACCCGCTGGCCCCCACCTAATCTTCCCATCTGTAGGGCTTATCCTGGTAGTGTTTGGGGAGGGCCGCACCCACATTGGCACTCTGGTTCCTTTCAGGACCCATTTAATAGTTCTGCTGATTACAGTCTCAGTCCCACACCTCGTCTAAGCAGGACTTGGCATTTGATTTGGTTCTTGGAACCACACCAGCTTACACTCAGTCCATTCCCCTGATTTATGCCAAGAGTCCAGACGGACATTCAGATACACTCTCTGTCATTACAGAAATACACATTTTTAGCTGCTCACTTTCCAAAGTGAAATGATTAAACTTAGCACCTAATTACAACCTAAAAGTAGGCTATTAGGAAGATTACAAGCAATGGAGTTAAAGCATGAAGGCCATTAACAGTGTAGGCCCCTGGGGCAGAGGCAGTGGCTCGTGGTGCCCTGCCATAGTCTGGGTTCTATGCCTCTGTCTCAGCCCCTCTTCTTCTCACAACTCCCCAGACATCCTCTGCGGTGGCCTCTCCTGCTGCTCTAGGCCCCCAGTTCACCCAGATCTCTTCCGTCATCTCTCCTATGGAGAAACAAAAGAGAAATGAGTCTTTCCTTTCTCTTCCTCTTTCTCCCTGTCCTCCTAGCCCTGACATGGCCCTTTGGATTATGAATAGGGAAATGTTTAAAGAGGTCCAGAGGAGGGCGGTGGAGATGATGAAGAGCCTTGAAGGAAAGTGTAAGGGACCTGGCATCATTTACTTTGGAGTAGAGAAGACTTTGAAGGAATTCGGTGGCCACCGATATGCATTAGGGAAAGGGAGGAGAGGTTAAAGGATGATTATGTAGGGAAGATGGGAACCAGCGGCTTCTTTTCCCTATGAAGACAGCAAAAGGAATGGGGTTTGGGTACAGCAGGTGATTTAGGGACTTGAACATTTGGCATTTCCTGACTACCATGGGGGTAAGGCTGAGATGTAAGAGACGGGGATACTGAGATTGTCTTCCGTGGGGATGTTTTGGTATGGGCCTGCCTCACCCTGACACCTCCCTCCAGTGCATTAGTAGCCCATTTGTCTGAAGGCAGGGGTGTCATTTTATGGGGATGATGGGTCAGCCCAAGATCTCAAAGTATGATCTCTTAACCCCAAATGGGCTAATTGGGTGTAGTTCTGATTGGAGGACTCTGGGATCAATCTTGGCTTCAGCTAGAAGTCAGCAATTCAAAACTTTTCCCCTGTCAATGTAAATGATTATATGCCTATGACCTCAGGCAGCAAGCATTGAAGAAATATCTGCCCTCTTCTGCTGGATAATCTTTTCTCTCTGGATTTTCATGACACTGCTCCCTCCTGGTTTTTTCCCCTCTATCTGTCTGATACTCCTCAGTTTCCTTTGTTAGATCTTCCTCCAGGTTACCCCAGTCACCAGGGCTATCTCTCAAAGCTCTCTCCTTTACCTTTTTCTTTTCTCCCTCTATACTGTCTCTAGGTGATCTCCATCAGCTTTCCTGGGTTCAATTATCATCTCTAAACAAATGACTCCCAGATCTACATATCCTGTCTTAATCTTTCTCCTGAATTCCTGTCTTCCACATTAACAGCTGCCTTTTGGAAATCTGGAATAAGGTGTCATATAATATAAGCATCTCAAAATCAACATGTCCAAACAGAGCTCCTTGTCTTTCCCTGCCAAAACCCTCCCCTCTTGCCAACTTCCCTATTCCTGTCCAGGGCACCACCATCCTCCCTGTTTCCCAGGCTTAAAACTTTGGTATCATCCTTCCCTCCTCATTCACTTGCACCCCTCATATCCAGTCTGTTGTCAGATCGTGTCATTTTTACCTTCACATGTCTACATCTCTCCTCTCCCCTTATCTCTAATCACACAGCCACCATGACAGATAGTTTAGGTCCTCATCTCTACTTGCCTGGACTACTGCAATAGTCTTCTGGGTGGCTGACCTACCTCAAGTGTCTCCCCATTCCAGTCCATCCTCCACTCAGCTGCCAAGTGAACCTCCTAAAGCATAGGTCTGACCAGGTCTTTTCTACTCAGTAAACTCCAGTGGCTTCCTATTACTTTTGGGATCAAATATATTCCATTAGACTTCTAAAGCCCTCCACACTCTAGGCCCTTCTTACCTTTCCAGGCTTTTCTAAACTTTACTTCCCTCCAAACACACTTTCACTTTCTCTTTCTCTATATTTATGTATGTGTGTGTATATACACATTTCTATTATATGTAGGTTTAGTTATTTATCTATGAATGAGATATCTAGTCTAGTGGTATCCAACTCAAATAGAAAGGAGAGGCATTAATGCATATATAAGGATCCCTGAAGGCCTCCTATTGACTTAGTTTTCAAATGTATGTCATCTCTGTTTAATTATATTTTTATTTGTTTTTTTTAAAATATTTCCCTTTAATCTGGTGCCAGCCTCACGGGAGTGAATGCTGTGGCTTTCATGTTTGATGCCTTTGGTCCAGTCTAACACCCTCCTTTTAAAGATGAGAGTCCTGAGGCTGAAAGGTCCCCTGGTTAACAATATTCAATTATTAGCATAATTGGGATTTGTTCACTGTGCTGCCTTTAGTCCATTATTGCTAGATTTGCATGGGTCTCTCTTTGTGGGTAAATTTACAGTGTGGATGTTCCAAGTAGATTCTCTTGCCTATGAGGAAGAAGATGTGAGAGAGGACAAAGGGAGGGCAAGGTCTGTGATGACCATGATAGGAGCATGTGGGTAGTTGTAGTCCAAATGGAAGGGGCTAGAGAGGATGTGGTTGCCACACACTTTGCACCTTTCTGGAGGCCCTTACTTTTTCCTTTATCTCTCTGCCAATCACTCACCGATCTCACCCCCTTTCTCTGCTGCTAACGGCAGAAGGCTTGGAAAACCACTGTCAGGCTGAGTGATGGTTCCAGAAGACAATATAGAGTTTATCAATATTGAATTTTTGCAGCTCTCCTGCCGCTGCTTGTGCAGGGAGCCAGCCAGACTTGGCAGTGTTATTTGATAATACAATAATCATCATTTATATCGCAGTCAGGGAGCTCCCCTGCCACTGACAATCTTAGCTGAGGTGAGGGGTGGCTGTAGTTTTCTGCATTTCACAGAAAAATGCTCTTGACCCCCAGAAAAGAAAGTGATTCAGGTGGGAATCCATGACCCTGAAGATCTGACTGATGAGCACCCACTGTCTCGCTGAAACGGGCTTCACACTTAGGAGGAAGAACATTCATGGTTTTTTTATTTGGGGGGTGGAGCTTCCTGTGTATAAATATGTCCTTGAAATGGTTTCTTGATAACATGGCCACTACAAAAAGCATCCTTTGTTCTCCCTGCTGTCCTTCCATGTTGAGTTTCAGCCCGCTTTCCTTTGGCCTCTACAGGGTGACTGGGCAGGTTATGTTAATGTGGTCCTAGGATGATGTTTGGATAAGTAGGTAGAAGGCACATGACAGCTGGGGTTTGCCCTCTCACCCTGCCAGCCCTGTGCTTGGACACTGTATATTTTTTCTGGCAGTAGTTTAGAAGAGAAAGAAGTGAAAGGACTATCCATGGCCTACCTCATTTTACACAGTTGATAGTTTTCTGGAAGCTTGCATGCAAATCATAGGATCATATGTTTTGGAACTGACCAAGAGTTTAGAAAAGATCTAGTTCACCCCTCTTCATTGTAGGTTCATGAGATTTTTAGAGTTGGCTTGATTTTCAGAAATCCTGTCTTTACCCTCTCATTTCGTAGATGAGGAAACTGAGGCACAAATTTCACAGAGATTTCAAGCTGGAAGAGAATTTATTTAGAGGTCATCTAGTCCAACCCACTCATTTTGCAGAGGAGAAAACTGAGAGATTAAATGACTTTACCAAGGTCACACAGGTAGTAAGTAATTGGAACAATGATTCCACCCCCAGCTTTTGAAAAGATTTGTTTCTGAGTCAAGATTTAAATCCAGGTCTGCTAATTTCCAATCTCAAGCTTCTCACTCTGCCAAAATCACATTTTCTGCAAACTGATTTGCAGTTCAAAGGCAGTAGGAACACTCTGGTGAATTCTGTTGGAAAGTGATTTGCCATTCTCTGTTTGACCTGTTCCTTAAGAGAGGATTTGGGATTTATGCAAGGTTGGGCCCACCCACACCAAAAGCCTGCTGAGGAAATTCCAAGGGAGCTGCCCTGGAGCAGCCCGAATATCAGGAATAACTTAATTAAGCCTTGAAGGGGCTGAAAGGGCTAGTGTGCACATATCTCCAAGGAGGGCCAAACTAGTGGAGATGGACCCACACTGAAATAGGAGAGAGGGAGGCAGAGCGTCTTTGATCAGGGGAATGAAGGTGTGTTGTAGGACAAAGGCATCAAATATATGGCCTCAGTGTGTCTGACCAGATTAAAATATAATTGGGAAATACTTACCAAGATAAATAAAAATTACAGTAAAACACAGATAATGCTAATGTGTGGTTTTCGAAGTCAATACATGGCCCTCTGTTTCCATTTGACTTAGACACATTCTTGTAGGAAGTCCTCCAGTGATCTTTAAGAACCTGGTCGTGTTTAGGTGGGTTTAAGGGCATTTCTGGCTGGAGACAGAGGATGAGGTAGATGCCTAATGACATAGATGTGGTCCTTTTTCTTGTGGAAAGACTTTGAAGTGGCAGCATAGGTGGCAATTTTAATTTTTTTAGAGATCTTCTGGACTGGACATCCCTGGTGGTTTTGTTCAAGGTCAAAAGATCTTCTTGACTTTTGCTTACTCATAGCCTAATGAAGATGGAACATGTGGCTTTGAGGCCTGGGATTAGAGGAGGGCTAAGATTATACCCTTTCTCCTCACCCTCCCTCGGCCCCAGGTAGGAAGAGGACTCATTTTCATAGGCGGTACCCTAGATCTATTCCCATTTGTTTTTTTTTTTTTTCCCTCCTTTTTGTTCTTATTCAGTTGTGTCTGACTGGAGTTTTCTTAGCAAAGATACCAGTGTGATTTACCATTTCCTTCTCCAACTCATTTTACAGATGAGAAAACTGAGGCAAACGGGGTGAAGTGACTTGCCCAGGGTCACACAGGTAGTAAGTGTCTGAGGCCAGATTTGGACTCAGGAGGAGGAGTCGTCCTGACTTCAGGCAGGCAGTCTATCCACTGCCCTGCCTAGCTTCTCTCTTTTATTTATTGTCAAGTACAGACCATCCCCTCGAGCTGGCTCAGACCGTTTTCCATCTTTTCTGCCTGATCTCCTTTCAGATTCTCCAGGCCAAGACAAGGATATGACCTTTCTGCCCGGGGTTGTTTACGTCTGGGAGTTAGTTTTCTTACTGCCTGGGATTATTTATTTTATGCTCCCCTCAAAGGCAGGGCTTTTTTTTTTTTCTTATTAAGAAACCATAAGAAATTCCAAACTAAGGGGGAAAAATTCCTCTGCTGTTACTTAACAGCATTATCTCACCCTTACCTTGAAGTGATCCTATCTGCCCAGATAGAAGGTCTGCGACCATAGGAGCTAATTAGAGTCCCAGAGTAAGTGATGAGCAGAGAGACAACTCCTTGAGGAGTCTTCAGGGTGGAGGTTGGGGTGAGGAGAGAGGATACCAGGTAGAGGTGTCTGGGATGGGTAGTAAGGAGTAAATTTAGGAACTGTGAATTTTGCCGCATTGTGTGGGTGGCTAAATATATCAGAGGGCTTTGGCTAGATCTTTGTGGGACCTTGAATCGGTCTGGCTGCTGTTTGGGAACCTACATGCAATCTGTGGGGGCTAGGTCATCCCTTTGGGATTTTCATTTGGGCCTTGGTATAGGCTATTTTGAAAAGACATGCCCTCTTAATAGAAGATGCTTTGCCTACCTCTTGAATTTGAACAAGCAGAGAGAGGTGTTAGCTATTTTTATGCAGTTAGGTGGCTTAATGGATAGAGGGGACTGGAGTGAGGAAGACCTGAGTTCAAATCTGACCTCAGACACTTACTAGCTATGTGTGACCCTAGGCAAGTCACCTAACCTCGTTTTGCCTCAGTTTCCTCCCTAGTAAAATGGGGTTCACAGGGTTGTTATGACTAGTGAATGGGAGATTTGTAAAGCAGCTAGCACAGTGCCTGAAACATATCAGGTACTTAGTAAATGCTTGTTCCCTTCCCTTCTCAGCCTCTTTGCGTAAACTATCCCTGACTGACTGCTAGTTCTACTCTTTTCTGCAGTGCTTTGAACCCCTCTCTGCTATCTGAAAGTTTGCCTAGAGTTTGAATACCGCCTGCCTCCCTGAGGGTCTCAGGAGTGGTTATTTTTATTTTAGTACTTATTTTCCCCCCAGATATCATACTTTTAAGGAGGGTTGTGGGGATGGGTAATTTTTTTTTTCTCAAATCATCCTTGTAGATAAGGCTGTGTCTCCTGTGGCCTGCCATGATCTGAGTCTAGCTCTGAAATGGGTTGGTTCATCTTGTCTTCCATGTTACTTGGTCCTGGGGCCTTTACACTTCCTCAGAGTACTCCCTCTCTCTTATCTGGACCAAGAACAAAACCAGGAGAAGGAGATTTTATTTCATACCCTCTAAATCCCTTTAGATGGCCTTGGGTTTCTCTCAGATCCTGGCCTGGAAGTGGAGGAGGGGGGAAGTTCCAGTTAGGTTTGTAGGTCCCTGGGTAGGCCATGGCTGAGACTGAGAGGACCTCAGTGTAGTGATTATGGGTGGATGGAGAAACTAGGGTTTGAGGACTGATGGGAAGGCCTTGCCCAAAGTGTGTACTTCCCCACTGAGTGGCCGGGCCTTCCTTGAGTGTCCTTTCTCAGGACTGACGTCAAAGTTGGAGAAAGTCCAGATGTGCCCTTGAGTCAAGGTCCAGGGTAGAGTCTTTCACATGTCAATCCTAGCCCCTGTACTAAGGTCAGGGAAGCCAAATCCAGTTGGATTTGACAAGTTTTCCGTTTCCTTTTAATCTTTTTACTTATTCCAGATACTGCTCCCCTCCGTTGACATCTTTCTCCTTTCTTTCTCTTTATCTATTTTGTTTCTTCTTCGCCCAGTCAGGTTTCCTTCATCACTCTCACTCTTCTTCACTCTACCCCGATCTCCCTTTCCTTCCATCCCAGCCCCCTCTGCACCCTCCTCCCCTGGCAGTCTGCCCTGTAGGAACGTTAATTAGCATTCACACTCTAATTAATTCGGTGGCTAATTAATGATTGGGTCTGGGCGGGGTAGGGAATGTGGGGTGTGTGGAGTGGTAGCTGGGGGTGGCAGGGAGAGATAGCAGAGACTGCAGAAGGCATCGCAGATGGCTGTGCAGTGGCTGGCACTGTGCCCACCGCCATGGATGCAAACGCACACGCATACACACACACAAACACACACATATATACACACACAAAAAGGAGAGGGTGGTCCAAATAGAAAATTAAAAGCCAGGAGAGAGGGCCACAGAGCCCCAGGATCTTGGTGGGGGCAGGAACAGGGAGAATGGATTGTGGAAGAGGTTTTAGATCAGTTTGAATCTGCTCCGGAAGTGGAAAAGGAGAAAAAAAAAATAATCACAGAGGCAGAGAGAAGAGAGCGATCTCAATAGCCGCCCCCCCCCTTCCCCCCCCCCCCCCCCACCCCCCCTCTCTGGCATGGCATTCATGGGCACCAGCTGAGACTTGGGACTTAACTAGCAGCCCCCTGCCCCTCCCTCTGCCTGCCACATGCCCTGGCACTGAGGACCTCAGCCCAGAAGGATAGGGAATTCCTAAAGAAAAGATATAAAAATATATAATTTTAAGGGGTTTTTTTTATTTTTGTTTTTTGGTAAATAATTAAAAAAATACAATCAACCATTTGCACCAGTTCTGGTGTGAGGGTGAAGGCGAGAGAGAAGTAACAGAAGCAGGAGGAGAGCCCAGATGGAGTGGTGGTGGTGGTGTGGTGTGGTGAGTTGTGGGTCAGAGGACTGGGGGGGGGCCTGCCAGAGGTGGGGGGGATAATGAAGACCCTGTTTTCCCTTTTTTTTTTTTTTTTGCTATGGATAAAGGGGGAAAAACAGAGAGAGAGAGAAAAAAGGGGGGATGGGGAGGGAATTGAGACAGATGGCAGAGTGTAGAGGCGGCAGCTCGTGCCGGCACTGCCCAGCTCTCTCTCCCTCTGCCTGCCAGTTCTCTCCAAATGCCCCCCTTCCCCCACTCCCCCCCTCACTCCCCTCCTTTCTCCCCACTCCCCTTCCCCCCGGCTTGGCACTGAATGCGAGGAGAGGGAGGGAGGCTGGGCAAAGAGCATCTGTTCCTTCCTTCCTCCCAGCTCCATCGGCTGCCAACCTAGGGCCAACGCCTGCCTCGCTCGCCTGCCCAACCGCTCGCTCCCAAACTGGCATAGGATCAGGTGCTGGCACCAGCTACCTCTCTGGGTACTGGTCCCTATGCACCGTGGAGTTGGTTGCCGAAGCCTAGCACGCATGGGGCTGTGTATGTGTTTCTTGTGTGTGTGTGTGTGTGTGTGCGTGTGTACATACACGCAACCTTCTGGGTATGGGGTGGGGGTTGGCATTGCGGCTGTCATCCCAGTGCCCATAGAGAATGGAAGGATGGGGCGGAGAGAGGAGGGAAGAGGTTTGGGGCAGGGAGGGGAGGGGGCATGATGACTGCTTCGTGCTGCCTGCTCACAAGCTTTGGTACTGCAGCTGCCACCCTTGTGCCCGTGGAGTTGGGAGGAGGGAAAATGAGGAGGGGGAGCAGGCGCAAGCGCGAGCACTCCGTAGAAGGCTTGGTGTGTAGGAACCGTTGGCACCACAGCTGCCAGTCTGGTGCCCAGAGCTGGGAATGAGAGGGGACCGGGAAGGCTGGGAGGAGGGGCAGGACTGGGTGGTTGGTTTTGTTCTTCTGGAAGCCCAGCTCTGGGAGGTGGTTGGACTTGGGGGTGGGGAGCTCTCTTTCAGCTTCAGGAAAGGGACATCAAGGGAAAGGGTCAGGGACAGCAGTGAAGGAGGGACTGAGGAAGTACTAAATGGCTGAGGGTAGGGGCATATCATTCTTGTCTGCCTGGGAAAAGTGCTGGTTGGGCTAACAACCCAACACTTTGAAGGCAATGGGGAAGCAGGAACATCAGGCTGGCGCCATCACTGCCCTTGGATCCTGGCATGAGCCACACTGACATTGTGTCAAGTTGGGGGAGGGTGGTAGTGCCTCATGCCATTCTGGTAGAGTGGGTTGTTGTGCCTGGTGCCTAGCAGGAGGGGACTGAGATAGGAAGCTAGGCTGGCATGTGCATGGGCAGTGGAAGATGGGATAGGCGCTCTTCAGTCGGGGCCACCTCCCCCATACAACTCCGACCTGGAAATGGAGAGACAGACGGAGAGAAGAGCAAGGGCACAAAGGAGGAAAAGAGTGAGTGCTCATAGCCAGAGGAAGGAAGAATGGAGAGCGGCTGGCAGCCCTGCTTGGCCCTGGGCCAGTTCTTGGCTGAAGACGGCCAGATCCTCTTGCCTGGTCTGTATATGTCCCTGGCAAAGTGGGGGGTGGGATCGGTTTGGTCATTTAGCCCATGGTATAGGGGCTGGGGGCTGGGCTAGATCAGGCAGAGCAGGATCCCACTTGGACTTTTCAAGCTAACAAGTGGGGTGTTTCTATTTTTCTCTCTCTGGCTCCTTCCTTTTTCCTCCCCCCCCTTTTCCCTTCCCCCTTCCTCTTCTGACACCTGGGTCCCACTGCCTTGGCACCCAACCAACTGGATGCTGCCACGCTTGGCAGTGCTGCACTGGCACGTGAACGGCGTCTCTGATCCTGGCACTGCGGCAAAACCCAAACCCCGTCAGACATGTGCTTGCCGCTTGGTGGCAGTGGGGGGGAATAGAGGGAGACTGGGGAAGAATAGGGCGGTGCCACACAGAAGATGCCAGGCATTGGGTGGGGCTGTGGGTACAGGAGAATGGGGCAGTAGCCCAAGGGAGAATATGCAGATGGAAAGTGAACTGAGCTAGGCCTCATCTCTCCCACATTCCCCGGAAGAGAATTTGGGTGGTACCTCACCCCATAGCATCTGAAAAGCCAGCTAACAGGGATGCAGACATAGGCCATTTCCAAGCCTTGGGTACAAGACTTCCATGGGACTCTTTTCCCTGGGCTTTCTGATACTTGAGGAGCAGCAAGAATAGATGGGCAGGTTGGGAAGAGAAAGAGGAAGTTAAAAAAACAGATGAAAGATAGATTAGAAATAGCCAGTAACGTGGGTACAAAGATGATGGTGGTATATAGGGAGGAAAAAATGCAGGAAGAAGGGAACTTTCCTCCTTTGGGTCTTGCAGATGGCTGAAGGGTAGGGCTTCCACCGGTCTAGATGTCATTTAGCGTTATGATTGGTCAAGCTATAATGAAGAGACATCTGACCTTCCCTGCTGGGTTTGAGTGGAGGGGTGGGGGTGAGGGATGTCTTTGGGCCATAGGTAGAAAAGGTAATAGCTATAGAAGGTGAAAGATATCAAAAACCTGTCCCTTCCATGGAAACTATTCAAGAACACTTGGTCTTCTAGGAATTCCTCAACAGCATCCTACTTGAGGTTCTATACATTTCCATACTGATCTTCTTGATTTTCACACCCGAAGTCAATACTGGACTTCAGTGATGGGAAAGTCTCTGGAAGGGAAATCTGATCTGAGGCATTCTTAAACATCTTTGGTGGCAGGAAAGGCTGGTGTCAGAGATCCAGAGCAGGCTTTGTTGACCCTGGGATATGCTCAGAATATTGGCCAAACCCTGGAATTGTAGTCTTGCCAAAGTGAACAGCATCTGAAAGAAGTTGTTGACAGTGTTGGGCTTTTTTGAGACCTTCATAGCCAGAATCTGAGGTACAGATGGTCTCTGTTTTCATGGCTGAGTTTTTTCAGACTTTTTCAGACAGGGGGGTTTGGCTTTACTCTTTGTTGAGTGAAGGTCATATGAATGACCTGGGACACAGAAGGACATGGAGCCATTGGCCATTGGGAACTGGACTGTGGGCATGTTCTGGGCCAGAGAGTTTTTGACTTGTCTTCTCTGGGAATAGATGGTAGCCCTGGAGAAAAAATGGTGACTCATTGGAGAAGGAAACAAAGGTGATGCCATAGGGAGGAAGCAGTGAGATGAAGCACTCATTTGGAGTGGGGTGAGTGGACACTTTCTATCTTATCCCCTTCCTAGGAATAGCCATAACTGGGAGAAGGAGCAAGGCATATTTTCAGATGTATGAGTTGGAGGGGAGGAGGAGTGGGGAATGCAAGATGACAAAGAAAATGAAGCTATGCAAGTGAACGTTGGGCTTCAACTGTAGTTGGAGATGGCAACATAATGGGTGGTGGTGGTGGTGGTGTGTGAGTGTGTGTGTGAGTGTGTGTGTGTGTGTGTGTGTGTGTGTGTGTGTGTGAGAGAGAGAG